>NW_006296282.1:149975-165620 GCF_000327345.1 Myotis davidii | reverse complement strand
GCGGAGCCGAGAGGCCTCCCGCCCCGGGATCAGGGGAGCCGGGAGGCCTCAGAACCCTGGGATCAGCGAGCCAAGAGGCCTACTGGCCCTGGGATCAGCGGAACCGAGAGGCCTTCCGGCCCCGAGATCAACGGAGCCGAGAGGCCTCCCCGCCTGGTTATCAGCAGAGCTGAGAGGCCTCCCGGCCCCAGGATCAGCGGAGCCGAGAGGCCTCCCGGCCTGGGATCAGCAGAGCAGAGAGGCCTCCTGGCCCCCAAGATCAGCAGAGCCGAGAGGCATCCTGGCCCCAGGAATAGCGTGACAGAGGGCAGTGACCAAACCCCTGATCGCCCTGTTCCTCTGTGTGTGACAGGGGGCGTGGCCACAACCTCCCTATCTGCCCTGCTCTGTTCCTGACAGGGGGGAGCTCCTCAATCCCCTGATCAGCTCTGCTGTGTGTGTGTGACAGGGGGGAGCTCCTCAACCCCCCTGATGGGCCCTGCTCTTTTTGTGCACCGGGCCTCTAGTTGGTATATAAAATGCCACTGATTTGTGGATATGGATTTTGTATCCTGCTACCTTACCAAACTCATTTGTTAAGTCTAGTAGTTTCCTGGTGGAGTCTTTAGGGTTTTCTATGTACAATATCATGTCAACTATGAATAATGACAGTTTTGCTTGCTTCTTTCCTATTTGGATGCCTTTTATTTCTTCTTGTCTGAATGCTGTGGCTAGGATTTCTAGTACTATGTTGAATATGAGTGGTGAAAGTGTACATCCTTGTGTTGTTCCTGTTCTTAAGGGAAATGCTTTTAGTTGTTGTCTATTGGATATTATGTTGGCTGTAGGTTTGGCATAAATGGCCTTTATTATGTTGAGGAATGATCCCTCTATTCCCACTTTCCTGAGAATTTTTATCCAAAAACAGTGCTGGATTTTGTTGAATGCCTTTTCTGCATCTCAATAAATGCAGAACAATCGTGATTTTTTTCTTCCATTTTTTTGATGTGATGTATTACATTTATAGATTTGCTAATATTGTACCAGCCTTGCATCCCCAGAATAAATCCCACTTGATCATAGTGTATGATCTTTTTAATACATTGTTGGATCCGATTTGGTAATATTTTGTTGAGTATTTTAGCATCTGTGTTCATCTGGGATATTGGCCTGCAATTTTCTTTCTTTGTAGTGTCTTTGTCTGGTTTTAGAATTAGGGTAATTCTGGATTCATAAAAAGAGCTTGGAAGTATTCTTTCTTCTTGAGTTTTTTTTTAATATTTTTATTGGTTTTTACAGAGAGAAGGAGAGGAATAGAGAGAGAGAAACCTCAGTGAGAGAAGACCATCATTGATTAGCTGCCTTCTGCATGTCCCCCACTGGGGATTGAGCCCACAAACCAGGCATCTGCCCTGACTGGGAATCGAAGCAGCAATGGAACCAGCAATCTCTTGGTTCCTGGGTTGACACTCAACTGATGAGCCACACCATCCAGGCTTGAGTTTTTGTAATAGTTTGAGGAGGATAGGTGTTAGTTCTTCTTTGAATGTTTGGTGAAATTCTCCTGTAAACCCACCAGGTCCAGGACTTTTGTTTGCTGTCCATCAAATTTTATCTGATATGCATTGACTAAAATGATTTCTGGGTTGCTGGGTTGTTTTTTGTGTGTGTGTGTGTTTTTAAATCCTCATCTGATTTTTGGAGAGAGTGGAAGAGAGAGGGAAATACAGAGAGGAATATAAATGTGACAGAAACACATCGATTGGTTTCCTCCTGCATGAGCCCTGACCAGGGCCAGGGCCTGAGAGAATCCTGCAACTGAGGTATGTGCCCTTGATCAGAATCAAACCCAAGACCCTTTGGTCGCAGACAGATGCTCTATCCACTGAGCCAAACTGACTAAAGCTGTGAGTTTTTTATCACTGCTTCCATTTCACCAGTTGTTATTGGCATACTTGGGTTTTCTGATTCTTCCTGATTGAGTTTTGGAAGAATGTATATTTCTAGGAATTTGTCCATTTGACCAGGTTGTCCAGTTTGTTGATGTGTAGTTGTTCATGGTATTTACTTACAATCTTTGTATTTCTGTGTTGCCCATTGTTATGTCACCTCTTTCATTTCTGATTCTATTTCTTTGGGTCCTCTCTCTTTGTTTTTCTATGAGTCTGGCTAGAAGTTCATCAATCTTGTTTATCTTTTCAAAGAACCAGCTCTTGGGTTCATTGATATTTTATTCTTTTTTAAAAAAATTCTCTATAGAGATCATTCATTTCCTCTCTGATTTATTTCCTTCCTTCTAGTTCCTCTGGTTTTTTTTTTTTTTCTGTTTTCTTTCTAATTCATTTAGTTGTACGGTTAGATAGTTTACTAGTGCTTTTTCTTGTTTCTTGAGGTATGGCTGTAATGCTATGAACTTTCCTGTCAGCACTGCTTTTGCCTCGTTCCATAGGTTTTGGGTGGTTGTGTGTTCATTTTCATTTGTTTCCAGGAAATTTTTTATTTCTTCCTTTATCTCATTGATAACTCATTCATTGTTTATTAACATGCTATTTAGCCTCCATGTAGTTGAGTGTTTTTGAGGATTTTGTTTATTGTAGTTGGTTTTTAACTTCATGCCATAGTGACCCGAGAAGATGCTTGGTATTATATCAATATTCTTGAATTTATATAGACTTTTTTTGTGTGTCCTAACATGTGGTCTGTCTTTGAGAATGTTCCATGTGCACTTGAGAAGAAAGTGTATTCTGTTGCTTTGGGGTGAAATGTTCTGTAAATATCAGTTAGATCCATCTGATCTTGTGTGTCTGTAAGGATTCAGTTTCCTTGTTGAATTTTCGTCTGGAAGTTCTATCCAGTGGTGTCAGTGGGGTGTTGAAGTTCCCTACTATGACTATATTCCTGTTAATCTCTTCCTTAAAGTCCATGAAGAGTTTTTTTTTTTTTTATGAACTTGGGTGCTACTATATTGGATGCATATATGTTTACAAGGGTTATATTTTCTTGTTGAATTATTCCCTTTAGTATTATGTAATGGCCTTCTTTGTCTCTTTTATGGCCTTTGTTTTCAAGTCTATTTTGTCTGATATCAGTATGCTACCCCAGCTTTATTTTCCTTTCAATTTGCATGAGATATCTTTTTCCATCCTTCACTCTCAGTCTCTGTGTATCTTTTGTTCTGAGGTGGGTCACTTGTAAAAAGTATATATATGGGTTATGTTTTCTTTATGTTCTTTTGTTTGTTTGTTTTGTTTTGTTTTGGGTCATCCATTCAGTCACACTATATCTTTTGACTGGAGTATTTAAGCCATTTACATTTAAGGTTATTATTGATTGGTACTTATTTATTGCCATTTTTATTTTCTTTATGCATATGACCCCCTCTCTCTCCTTTTCTTATTATTAAAGCAGTCCCTTTAACATTTCGTGCATTGCTGGTTTGGTGGTAATTTACTTCCTTAACCTTTTCTTTTTCTGGAAAGGTTTTTGTTTTACCTTCAATTTTAAATGATAGACCTATTAGATACAGAAGTCTTGACTTTAGGGTCTTGCTTTTCATTACTTTGAATATTTCCTGCCACTCCCTTCTGGCCTGAAGTGTTTCCATTGAGAAGTCAGGTAACATTCTAATTGGAACTCCTTTCTAGGTAATTTTCTGTCAATCTCTTGCTGCTTTTTAAGATTCTTTCTTAGTCTTTAATGATTGCCATTTTAACCTGTTAACTGCCACACATCCAAAACGTAAACCATCCCCATTTCTTCCATGTGCACTGGAATATTTTTGAATTTAAGTTACCACAATTTTCTTTACAAACCCAGAGATGTCACTAACAAGTCTGATTTTAAAATTGGGTGACCAGAGTTGATATGCAAGGTTTGCAGCTATAGACACACGTGGCATGCGGGGAAGGTCTGCTGCTTGCATCTATAGATGCTTATGGCATACAAAGGGTTAATTATGATGTGTCTAGGTGTGGGTCTCTTTGGGTTCATCTTGGTTGGGACTCTCTGTGCCTCCTGAACTTGTGTGACATTTTCCTTCACCAGGTTGGGGAAGTTTTCTGTCATTTCTTTCAACAGGTTTTCTGTTCCTTGCTCTCCTTCTTCCCCTTCTGCTATTCCTATAATACAGATGTTGTTATTTTTCATGTTGTCTCAGAGTTCTTAAGCTATCTTCCTGCCTTTTAATCTTTTTTCTTCTTGCTGCTCTAATTAGGTATTTATTTCTACCTTGTCTTCCAAATTGCTGATTCCATATTCTTCTTCATCCAAACTACTTTTAATCCCTTCTGGTGTGTTCTTGATGTCAGATATATCGTTCTTCATTTCTGTCTGGTTCTTGTTCATGGCCTCTATTTCCTTTTTCATGCTTTTGTAATTTGCACTAAGTTCCTTAAGAATATATATAACCATTGCTTTGAATTCTATGTCTGATAAGTTGCTAGCCTCCATTTCATTTATTTCTTTTTCTGGAGATTCCTTCTTTTCCTTCATTTGGGGGTTTGTCTCCCCATTTTAGCTGTCTCTTTGTATTTGCTCCTGTGTATTAGATAGAACTGTTATGCCTTCCAGTATTTGTGGGATAGCCTTATGTAGAAAGTGTCTTGAGGGTTCCAGTAGTACAGTCTCTTTGTTCACCTGAGCTGGAATGCTCCTTGTGTGTGTTAATTGGGCTCTTCCTGTTGTAATTGGGACTTGATTATTGCAGTCCCATTCATGGTAAGGCTCCCCCCTCCAATCTGTTGCCAGTGAGGTTCAACCCCAACATCATCATGGCAGGTGTTATACAGGTGCTGACAGAACAGAATAAAATACAACAGGACCAAACCAAAAATTCCATGAAAATCAAGCTACTCAATGCATCAACAACAGGAAAGACTAAGAAAGAAAAAGAAAAGGCAGAAAAGAAAAAATAAATAGAATACTAAAAGACACATGACCAAAGACTTAGGGGGGATATAAAGGAAAAGGGAGAAAGAAAATGAAAAAAATGACTATATGGAAACAAGGAGGAAGCTAAAAGAACTAGTATAGGAGGAAAAAAGAAAATGAAATAGAAAATAAATGAAATAATAATAATGTATTAAAATGTAGTGATAATAGATATAAGATATAGATAGAAAAGGTAAAACAGCCAAAATCAGTTTGGCTCAGTGGATAGAGCGTCAGCCTGCGGACTGAAGGGTCCCATGTTTGATTCCGGTCAAGGGCAAAAAATATATTTTTTAAAAAAAGAAAAAGAAAAAGTAAAACAAAAAATTATAAAAAGAAAAACAAATCCTATATAATAAAAGAGAAACATGCAAATTAGCCATCCCTCTGCTACGCTTAAGCTACACCCACCAGCCAGTCGGAGTGATATGCAAATTAACCCAACAAAGATGGCAGCGGCCATGAAGCTGGAGGCTTGGGTTGCCCCAGGTGACTGACAATGGAAACCAAGCTTCCCACCTGCCCTGTCCTCCACTGAAGGAGTGGCTGGGTGCCTGGGTCGCCAGGAGCAGGGCAGGAACTACGCAGCTGGGAACAGGGTGCTGGGCAGGTGGCAATGGCTGGGAGTGGGGCGGGAACTCTGCAGCTGGGAGTGGGGCTCCGGGCAGTCAGAAGCGGGGAGCCGGGCAGCTGGGAGCGGGGCGGGAACTATGCAGCCAGGAGCCAGGTGCCAGGCCACTGGGAGCGGGGCAGGAGCTTCCCAGGGTGGGCACGGGGCAGCAGGGAGCGGGATGGGAACTTCACAGCTGGGAGTGGGGTGCTGGGCAGTCGGTTGTGGGGTGGGAACTACTCATACGGGAACTTCTGCCATGGCAACATAGCCCACCCCATAGCCATTTGTTCATTCACTTACTCGCTCATTCATTCACTCATTCACTTACTCACTCATTTATTCACTCACTCTCTCATTCGGCAAACACTTCTGGGTCCCTGGCACCAGGCCAGGCACTGAAGGTCAAATAGGATAAGACAGAGCTATGTCCTCAAGATGTTAGTAATTCAGTAGGGCAAAGGAGGCACATGAATAAGGCAGTTGTACGCACAGAAGCACTGTACTGGGTTCAGTGAGGGCTGTTACTAATGCCGACTTTGTTCTTTTGAAAAAATGGGGCCTCGGGAGCCAGGCCACCCCAAGCCTGTAGGCCTGCACCTAGGCCCAGAGTGTCCAGGGTCCCGGAACATGACAGAGGTTGCAGGTTGGGCTGAGGGATCTGCTCCCCACCCCGGGCATGAATTTCGTGCACTGGGCCACTAGTGAAATAATAAAAGCTAATAATAACAATTAAAGAATAGACAAGTTGAATAGAATCAAAGGGAAGAGAGAAATTAGAGATATTGCAAAAAAAAGAAGAAAGAAAAAAAGGGGAAACAAACAAACAACAAAAACTAAAAAATCCCCTCACACACACACAGACCAAAAAACAAAACCACACACACTCTACACACTGAAAAACCTTTGGGTCCACTATTTGTTGAGCTTGCTGGATTTTTTATGATGTTGAATCTGGTCTCTTGGTGTGTCTATCCTGGGCCTCCTGGGAGCTTCTCTGGTGCAGGTCATTGTATGTAGCTGTCCCTTTCTGGCTCTGCACAACCTGATTGAGGTTGAGAGGCTGAAGCCCCGAGTAGTCCAGTGGGCAGGGACTCCTTAGCCCAGAGGCTGGGTGTCATGCTTTGATTGTTCCTGTACTCCCCTTCCCCATGGGTCTGGGCTCTGTGGGGGTATCCTGGTCTAGCTGGGATGGTTTGATCAGACTCATATTGGGGGTGGTGCTGCTAGCTTGTAGGAGAGGGGCTGGGCCCTTTATCTCCTTCTAATGCCTCAGCTCTGTCTGGCTTGCTGGCACCTCCTCTCAATCACCTGTAGGGGCACAGATTTCTTGCCCTGGGCTATTCCCCCTTGCCTCAGGTCGCTGCAGGTCGGGTCAGAGCTAGCTGTTTTGCTTGTGGGAAAGTGGGTCCCTCCCCTGCTTTCCAGGTGGGCAGGACTGATCTCCTTTCTGGACCTACTGTCCAGCCCCCTTTCTGCTCACCAGCATGAGTTCCTCCAAGAAATAGAGGGTCCCTCTAGATTCAATGTTGGTGTGTCCTTCAGACTCGTCTAGTGTAAGCTGGCCCTGAATTCCACTGTGTGACCTTCCCACTGGTCAGGAGAAGCTTTCCAGGCTGCATGATGGTGGGATTCTAGCACTACTCTATCCAGGGAATTCAGGCCCAAGCTTCCACCACTGCACTACTCTGCAATCTCCATAGCCAGTACCCTCAGTGCCTCCTCTTTCAGTCCCAGGCCCTCCTGTCTCACCTACAGATCTGCAGCCTCTTCAGTCTCCTCAGGTCCTCAGTTCAATACTTCCAACTCAGGGGAGGCTACATCTACCTCCCGGCCTTCAACACAGTTTCTGCACCCAAGCCCTGGCAGTGGAGCTGAGTAGCTGGGCATTAGGGTGGTGGTGGCAGCACAGTAGTGGTGGTAGTAGGTGAGTTCATGGCAGAGACAAGAGCCCTGCCAGATCATTGGTGGTCACACAGATGTGGCACAGTGTCTAGGCTGGGTCCCGTTGGGTTCATGGGTTCAGGTTGGGTGTCTGTTGCAGGCGTGTGGGTCTGGGTAGTGACCTCTGTGGGCACATGGGGTCTGGAGTGGGGGGAAGGGGGGTGCACATGGGTTTAGACCAGTGATGGCGAATCTTTTGAGCTCGGCGTGTCAGCGTTTTGAAAAACCCTAAGTTAACTCACATAGAAATTTTTTGATATTTGCAACCATAGTAAAACAAAGACTTACATTTTTGATATTTATTTTATATATTTAAATGCCATTTAACAAAGAAAAATCAGCCAAAAAATGAGTTTCACGTGTCATAGGTTCGCCACCACTGGTTTAGGCCCAGGTTGTGTAAGTCCAGGTGATGGTGAGCCTTGGCACCTAACCGCTGCTGCTCCCCACAGCCTCCTCCCAAAGAGGATCTTGTAAACCCTTTAAGATGTTGCATTCTCCAACCTGGAGCTCCACCCTGGGGGTGGCTGTGGTGATAGCAGTGGCTCCTTGTGGTGGCTAGTGTAGGGTCCCACAGCTGTCAGCTGCAGGCACGTGGGGTCCCACTGCTGTTCACTTAGATAAACAGCCGGGCATTGTCTCAAAAGTATCTTTCTTAAATGCCTTCGAATTTGTCCTCTGCTCCGACCACTTCAATGAAACAGTTCTCAAAGGTCACCAATATCTTCCTAATTGCCAAATTAACCTGCCTGCTCTAAGAGCCTTCTTGACTTCTCTTGTGATATTTAATACTAATTTACCATCAGCTTCTTGAAACTCTGTCCTCTCTTGGTATGATGACATGGCATTAGTTTTGTTCTCTATCTTCCTGACTAATTTTCTCCTTGGAACCCCTCTAAATATAGCCTTCCCCAAAGTTATTTCCTATTCTCTCCACCACTATTCTCTCTATATTAATAATCACCAAACATGTATCTTTAGCCCTGATTTCTTAAGACCCAAATTTGTATTGCTTGATCTCTCATTAGTGTTCCATACCAAATATTCATCATGTCTAAAAATTAATTTTCTCTCTTCACTTTCCCCTAACTTTTCTATTTCTGATAAAACTACTGTCATTCTGGAGTCTGGATACCATGAAGACATTTTAATATTTTCTCCTTCCTTGCTATGTTCATTCTATCAGTTTCCCTGTTACATGAAGTATGATTCTTCAATGTCCCTTGTTTATCTCACTTTGTTTTTCCTGAATTCATTAATTTAGTCAACAAATATGTATTGAGAACTACTATGTTCCAGGCACTATTTAAGATACTGAGGATATATGAGTAAACACAACAAACAAAAATCCTGGCCCTCATGGAGCTGATATTCTGTTGGATGAAGACACACAAGCAGCTAAGTATAATATATAAATGTCAGGTAATGAAGACTTATATGGAGAAAAATTGGAAAGGTTGGATAGAGAAGATTGGGATAAAGTGTGTATATGTGTACAGTTTTAAATAGTATACTCCAGAAAAGCTAACTGGGAATGTGACGTTTGAGCAGAGATTTGAAGATTAGGAGAGAGTCAGGCAGACATGGGCAGGGACAAGCAAGTGTAAAGACCCTGATATGGGGAGAACATAAATGTTCCAGAAAGTGCAAAGTGGCAATATGACTGAAGCATAGTCAGTGAAAGAAAAAGTAGTAGGAGGTGAGTTCAGATTGGTGAAGGGAAGAGGACCAGATCATGTAGGGTTTTGTAGGCTATTGTAAGACTTTAGCTTTTTACTGTGAATAAAATGGGAAGCCATTGGAGAGTTTTGAGCAAAGGAACAACAATTAATACTTCAAAGAATCTTTGGTTTTTTTTTTTTTTTTTTTTTTTTTTTAGCAAATTGGATCTGGCTACTGGTCTGAGAATAAGATTGTAGCAGGTGGGGCAAGGGTAGAAGCAGGGAGTAAGAAAGTTATTACAGTAAGTTGGCCAAGAGTTGTTGATGGCTTAGACTAGGGTAGTGGTAGTAAAAGTGGTGAAAGAATGTTGGATTCTGTATTTGCTATTGATTGGATGTAGACTGTGAGAGGAAACAGAGAAGTCAAGGGTGACTTAAAGGTTTTGGCCTGAACTGGAGAATGAGTTTTTCAGTTATTTGGTGTGTGTGTGTGTGTGTGTGTTGTGTGTGTGTGAGAGAGATAGAGAGAGAAAGAAAGAGAGAGAGAGAGAGAGAGAGAGAGAGAGAGAGAGAGAGAGAGAGAGATCTCATTTCTTGGAACTGCCATAATTTAAATTATATTTTATCTTATATCATATCATATATCATATATCATACACAGGGTGGGGCAAAAGTAGGTCTACAGTTGTGAGTACATGAAACACAGAGTTTATTCATGTATTTTTATTTGTAAATTATTGTATTTTCCATACGAACAACTGTAAACCTACTTTTGCCCCACCCTATATTATATACCTTAATTACTTATTACCTGGGCTGTGTCAATATTCTTAACAAATGTTCAGTAGTAAATCTGACTTTCTCTCTTGGCCTCTCTCCTCACTCCTGTTCATCCTTTATAAAGTGAGGCATTAATCATATGATCATCTTTGATGGCTTCCAGTTGCACTTAATTCAGCAGACACTCCTCTGTCTTACATTGAAATCCATCCATAGTATAAGCCCATCCTGTTTTTTCAGCTCTATCCTTTACTATTCACTTATATATTTAAAATAAACTGGCTTACTGTTCCCTGAATATAGAGTATAAATTAACATCTAATATGTTATAGATAATGCTTATTTGTTATAGCATAATGGTTAAGAACACAGAGTCCATAGCTTGAACACCCCAGGTTTGGATCGTGATTCCATTTTTCATTTTGTGCTTTTGAGCAGTTTATCTAACCTCTACTCAGATTTCTATCTGTAAAATAGAATAATAGTAATCTATTTCATAGAGATGTTTTGAGGATGAAAGGAATTTATATGTAAAGCACTTAAACAATAATTAACACATGTTAACTATTTTTTTGTTCTCTCTCTCTCCCCCTGTCTCTCCCTGTCTCTCCCTCTCTCTCCTTTTCTCTCCCTCTCCCTTCCTTGCCCTCCTACTCCTTCCCCTCCTCCTTTCCCCTGCCCTCCCAGCCCCCTCAACCCCGCCACTATAAGTTCTATGAGGACAGGGATTTTTGTCTGTTTTGTTCACTACTCTATCCCCAGTAACTACAACAGTATTTGATACATAATAAACACTTAGTAAATATTTGTAGAATGAATGAATGCAGTATCCTTAGCCTGAGTTGCCTTCTACTGCTGCCTCTTCCTCCTACTTCTCATCAAGAACCCATCCAACCTATAAAGCTCACCCATTTATTCCATGGATGGAATACTTTGTGATTTTCTGATCCTTCTCCCCAAACTAAATTTAATTTCTCATTTCTTTGAACTCCCATGTTACCTTGTTTATGCTTTTCTTACATTCCTTACCTTTCTTTTCTTTTCCTCTTAGTCATTTGTGTCATGTAATCTTGCTTACTAGATATTAATTACCTAAAGTATGAACTGTATGTTATTCATTTATATATCCCCTGTGGTATCTAGTATAATGCCCAATAAACATTTCCTGATTGAATTGAACTTATTCTCCTATTTATATACTTCATTTTATATGAATTTTAAGAATTCTTAGCCATGCTTCCGGAGTATTAAATCTCTATGCAATTTATTTCTTAGGTATTCTAAATGTTCAAGCTTAGAAAACTATACTTTTTAAAAATCTGTAAAGAACTAAATTTGTCTTAATCAACCTTTGTTTTAATTGCCTAAGGGCTTTGTATCAGGTCATAAATTGTTCTGATAGTAAAGGGAAGGGTTTATGTAATACAGTATCATATAGCTGGAAGTCAGTGGTCTGGTAGCCTGACCTAAGAACTAGAAAAGATAAAGTATGTGTCACAAAATTCATGCACATAAGTTCATGTACTTTATAGGGTAAGCTTCCCAAATCCTCATTCATAATTTATTTACTTGTCATGCTTGCATCATGATTATCGGATTTTCCAGCCAACAGCTGTAGAGGCAATTTAGAAATGTTGGAAAGGCTCATAGAAAATAGTAGGAGGGAGGAACACTCACTGTAAGGAAGGAATTGGAAAACCAATAAAAAGCCAAGGACTCAGAGCAGTGTAGAATGAATAGCTCTATCTTGCTTAAATAGGCTTTGAGGGCATCAGTGTATTATAACATAGTGCAGTAAATGCTGTTCATAATAATGACACAAACCCATTAAAAAATAATTAAATTGTAAGTATCACCATATTCTACTTATGAAGATATGCAATGAGTATTTTGTGTAGATTTCTGTCTAACAGATTAAATTAAAAGTATTTGTTTTTGAAGTATTAAGCTCTTAACTAGCTGGGTAACTTGGATAACTCATTCCTGAATGCTTATGGATAATCAAGGTTTTATCGCATTTAGCATATACTTTCTTGTTCAGGCCCCTATAACTAGAATTGAAATACAATGATGAGGCAGCATGAGGCAGTAAAATCATAAAAATGAATTGTTCATTCACACTACATTTATAACATAGGAAATACGTTTATACAACAGATGTTGACTGATTGAAATGCTGTGTGCTCAATCATGTTAGTGTTTGTTTGATAAGAAATGCCATTTGTTTAGCTTTGCCTGTTTACTCAGTGACTGTGGCCTGGAATTTTATTAGATGCTGTATAGCTGTACATCTGTACCCACCAGAATGTTGAGAGAATCTGAGCTTGCGTGAGATTGGATAAGAACTTGGAACTTATTAACTTGGGGAGTGAAGGTGGAAAGAAGACTTTATTTTGGAAGGTTTTCAATTTTAAACCTCTTTGTTTTGTTTTATTTTGTTTATATATGGATGCCAGAACACATAAGTGATTGATAGTCTGGCAATATTCATTGCTTGTTTAACTTTTTTTCTTGCATCTTCATAAAAGTTTCTTCAGTAACTGCTCAGGGAGAGAGAACCAAGAAAATTTCCTGAAATGGAACCATGTACAACTGATATGTTTCTGCATAATGGAGAAAACTAAAATTCAGTTTTAAAAGTACTACAGTACTAAACAGCTCTTATATTTGAAATAAATCATTCAACTAATTTTTATTCTCCCTTGGAGCCAGTTAGCAAATAACTTTTGTGTTATAGCAAGATTACAGCAAATGAATTCATGGGAGCATTTATTCAGATGTACTTTATCAGCTGATAATATCTGGGCCTTTGTGATATAGAAACAAGTACATTAAGTATTTGAATGAATAGATTTAGAACCTAGATAATTTGGAAGAATCATTTTAAAACTTGGATTAACTGTGACATCTAAAGCTAGCATTTTAGGCCATCTTGCAACATATTATATAAGTCAAGATATATGGAAACATATTTTTAAAATTAGGAACTTAAACAATGTATTTTAGAACTTTCTGCCCTGGCTGATGTGTCTCAGTTGGTTGGAATGTTGTCCTATACACTAGAAGGTGGCAGGTTCGATTCCTGGTCAGGTCACATACCCAGAGTGTGGTTTCGGGTACATGCAGAGGCAAATAATGGTTCTCTCTCTCTCCCTCTCCCTCTGTCTTTCCCTTTCCTCTCTTTCTCTCTCTCCTTTTCTCCCTCTCTCCCCTTCTCCCCTCTCCTTCTCTCTTAAAGAACTTTCTTTATTATGAAGAATAATACAAATAGGTTTCTAGAATCCTGACGCAAATATTTTGTGTATATTTTGCCCTCTTTAGAAAAAAATAGAGAATTTTTATTGTTGCCAATGTAAATCAAGATTTATTAACCTCTAGAAACTAAACAATCCAACTGAAGAAACTTTAGAATGGTATGGTATGTTATATAAATGTAGTATGTTATGCAGCACTACTACTTTCTTAGAATCTATAAATAGCCTTTAATATTTTTATAAATGTATTTATAAATAAAAAATACACACAGTGTACATTAGCATAAATATAATTTTTAATGAACACTATATTTTCTACTGCTTCATCAAGAACATTCTTCTATTGGAATCATTTTTAATTTTTAAATACAAAAGTGAACAGTGAAATGCTTTCTTTTTCCACAAGTGCATGGATGTAAAAAATACAATGGGCACTAATATAGTTTGGTGCCCTTAGTCCCTGCCAAGGTGCCAGCAATTTTATCCAGCACTTGTTTTATTTTAAACAACAGCTTTATTGAGATATGTTTCACATATCATACACTTCATCCATTTAAAATGTGCAATTCAATGGTTTTTAATATAGTTACAGAATTATGCAACCATTATGAAAATTGATTTTAGAGTCACAAAAAGAAGCCCTGGCTCTATAAGCAGTCACTCCTCATTCCCTGCTAAATATTCCCCTAGAAAACATTACTCTACTTACTCTCTATAGATTCACCTATTCTGGACATCTACACTAATAAAAGAGAAAGATGCAAATTGACCATACCCCCAAACGCTTCCCATTGGCTAATCAGCAGGATATGCAAATTAACTGCCAACCAAGATGGCGGCCGGCAGCCAGGCAGCTGAAGCGAACAGGAGGCTTGCTTGCTCCAGTGACGGAGGAAGCTAACATTCCCGGCCTGCAGCAGCCCAGCTCTGAGCTCCGGATGCAATAATTTTGCAATTATAGAAGCGAAAGAAACCCCAGATTCCTGCTTTCAGCTGGCAGCGGGCTCAGAGCTTAGAGTGCCAGTGATGGCGCAAAAGGGAAAGCAGGAAGAAGCCCCCTGCCACTGACAGTGATCGGAAGGAAACCCAGGGGGCAGCCAAGAGCCAGGGGGCAGGGCAAAGGCAGCCCTGGGGCCTCCTTTGCCCTACTCCCCGGCTTGGAGAATTGGGCTGCCTTTGCCCGCCCCCTGCCAGTGATCAGAGAAGCCCAGTGGGGCAGGGAAGAGGCAGACGCCACCCAGGAGGCACAGCTGTGCCAGCCTGTGTGGCCGCAGGAAACATGATGGATTGCATCTTCCACCGGGACCCAGGAGGCACAGCAGCCTGTCTTGCCATTTGGCCCTGGAACTGCCCATCAGCGGGTCCAGGGCTGCAAGGCAAGGCTCGCCCCGAGAGGCCCCAGCTACTTTAAAAATAGAATGATCTCCTTTTGAACCGATCTGTTTAGATTCAGGATTAGTAAAAGAGGATGGAACTAATGAAATACAGTGATAGGAATTAGGAAGTGTGACACTGATGGTTCTGGGCATGTGAAGGGTGAGGGACAGAAGTACACACGGTCTTCCCTTCAGTTTTACTGAAGGGATGAACTCCGAGGGCCTGAACTGCTCCATGCCCAGAAGAGGTGGGTGTGGTCAGTGGCTCTGTTTCAGAATTCCTGCCAAGCAGAGACCTTACCCGACCCACAGGAGCCTTTTTACTCCAGAAAACAGAAACAGCCAGTTCGCAATGTGCATGGGAAAACCAGTGTACCCTCCTGTGCAGTGTCCTGATGGGGTGACGGGGGAGGTGGTGGGAGTGGAAATGCCATGAAATGTCCACAGTCCTGGCTGTGCCCACGGCCTGGGCGGCTCCTCCAGGCACTGGCTGAGGGATTAGGGCTGATTCTCTCAGGAAGGGAATATTCCATGGGTGAAAGATTTACAGGCTCAGGGTGGTCCGTGTGTTAGTTTGGGGCAAATCCTTCAGCTTTCCTGCTGCCAAGCCCTCAAAGGAATGAGGCAGAGGCACCCCTCACCCCCAAGACCCCTTCATGGACATTTTAGCATCTACGTGATTTTTAATCCCTTCAGGGAGACTTTCTATCCTGCAGTCCCATCGTACTCCACTGTTGCTGTTTGTCTGCCAGCTGGGTTGAACATCAAGGGGAAAGGGGGTTAATACTCACTGAAAGACTACTGATCCTACCGGGAAACCAACCTATTTACTGTACTGTTGTAAATATCATACCCTTTATATCCTGTATATTGGCTTCTTTTAAATAAATTGAAATGTCTTAGAAAAAAAGAAGAAAAAAAGGCAAGGCAGGGCGGGACCCAGAAGACCCAGAAGCCAGCTGATATGGTAGTAACTCTATCAGTAAGCACTCTGAAAGTCAGTGGCATAAATGCACCAATTAAAGGACAGATTATGAGGGTGAATCAAAAACAAAACCCACTTTAAATATAAAGACACATATAGATTAAAAGTAAAAAAATTAAGCTGCAGC
>NW_006296282.1:140352-148955 GCF_000327345.1 Myotis davidii | reverse complement strand
ATGGCTGGCCAGCGCAGTGTTGGTTCCAGGAGCCTCTCCCACCTCCGTGGCAGCACTAAGAATGTCCAATTAATGGTTTAGACCTGATCCCTTGGGGGCCTAAGCCTTTAGTCGGACATCCCCAAGGGCTCCCTGGATGCTAGAAGGATGTCTGACTGCAAGCTTAGGCCTGATCCCCTAGGGAGTGGGCCTAAGTCGACAGGTAGACATCCCCCAAGGGGTCCTGGACTGTGAATGGGTGCAGGCTGGGCTGAGGGACCCCCTCGCCCCCGAGTGCACAAGTTTTTGTGCACCGGGCCTCTAGTCCTGTATAATAAAAGAGGAACATGTAAATTGACTGACCCTCTGTTACGCTCACCAGCCAATCAGGAGTGAGTATGCAAATTAACCCGACAAAGATGGTGGGTTAATTTACATACACAGGCATGGGGAGGAGAGCAGAGCCGGTGGCTTGGGGGAACGTGGCTCCCTTGGTCACACCTCCCAAGCTTCCGGGTGGAGAGCAGAGTGGGAAAGCCGGTGGAGAGTGGAGTAGCTTGGAGAAATTGGCTCCCCAAGCTGCCAGATGGAGAGCAAAGAGGTAGAGCTGGCAGCTTGGAGGACATGGCAGAGAGGGTGGCCATCCAGGAAGAGAAGAAAGACAGAGCAGAAAGGGAAAACCAAGAGTGCAAGGAGCACCAGGAATTCTGGGAATAGTAGTTCTGGTGGCAGCCCCATACCTGAAACAGAAACCCAACGTGTGGGGAGCACCAGGAATGCTGAGAACAGTACTTCTAGTGGCAGATGGATCTCCTAGAAACTAGAGCAGTGGTTCTCAACCTTCTGGCCCTTTACATACAGTTCCTCATGTTGTGACCCAACCATAAAATTATTTTTGTTGCTACTTCATAACTGTAATATTGCTACTGTTATGAATCGTAATGTAAATATCTCATATGCAGGATGGTCCTAGGTGACCCCTGTGAAAGGGTCATTCAACTGCCAGAGGGATTGCGATCCATAGGTTGAGAACTACCACACTAAAGCAAAGTGAGCCTGGAGCAAGTTACTGTTGCAGTGGGGGATAGAGGGAAAGCAAAAGTGAGAGACATAAGTAAAATCAGAGTGTCTAGGAAAAATTAAAGGGAAGATATCCTAAAATTTCTAGGAAATCTCCACCAATGAAGCAAAGGAAAAAAAAAAAGCCTCTATTATTCTGTGAGCAACAAAGCAAACTGGGTTGGGGGTCTCAGACAATTCGTTCATATGATTGCAAAGGCAGGCAGAAAGTCCAGGATTGGAGAGGGCTTCCCTGAGGGCTCCCAGATTGGATAGGGTCTAGGTCGGGCTGAGGGAACCCCACATCCCCCAGTGCCTGAATGTCGTGCACCAGGCCTCTAGTCTACATAATAAAAGCCTAAGTTACTCTTACAGCGGAACAACCGGAATGACTGGTCGCTATGATGTGCACTGACCACCAAGGGCAGACACTCAATGTACGAACTGCCCCCTGGTGGTCAGTACGCTCCCACAGGGGGAGCAGCCACTCAACCAGAAGCTGGGCTCACAGCTGGCGAGCGCAGCGGTGGTGGCGGGAGCCTCTCCTGTCTCTGCAGCAGCACTAAGGAGCAGCAAGCTGAGCATAAGAAGTGAGGATCCTGGATTTCGAGAGGGATGTCCCACTGCTGGCTTAGGCCCAATCCCTGGCAGGCAGACATCCCCTGAGCGGTCCCATACTGCAAGAGGGAGCAGGCCGGGCTGAGGGACCCCCCACCCAGTGAGGAATTCCATGCATTGGGCCTCTAGTTTCATATAAATGGAAAAAATCATGTGTGATTTTTTTTTAACTTAGCATATTTTCAAGGTTCATTCATGGTATAGCATAAATAAGAATTTTATTCTTTTTATGGTTAAAGAATATTCCATTGTATAGACTCCACATTTTGTGAGTAGACATTTGGGTTGTTTCTGCTTTTTGGCTCATATGACTAATGCTGCTTTGAACATTTGTGTACATGCTTTTGGACATTTGTTTTTAACTCTCTTCAATATATACCTAGGAGTGGAATTTCTGGGTCATATGGTAACTCTATGTTTAACACTTTGAGGAGCTGCCACAGTGTTTCCAAGAGACTATACTGTTTTACATTCCTACAAGGAACATATTAGGATTTCAATTTTTACATGTCCTCAGCAATACTTGTTATTTGTCTTTTTAAAAAGTATTACATCTATCCTACTGAGTCTCAAGAGGTATTTCACTTGTGATTTTGGTTTGCATTTCCCTAAAGATATTGAACATATTTTTTATGTGCTCATTGGCTAATTGTACCTCTCCTTTAGAGAAATGTCTGTGCAAATTCTTTGCCTATTTTTAATTGAGTTATTATGTATTTACTAGAGGCCCACTGCATGAAATTCGTGCATGGGGGGTTATGTCCATTAGCCCAGCCTGCACCCTCTCCCCCTTTCCAACCTGGGACATCCCTCTCACAATCCAGGACTGCTGCTCCCAACAGTTCGCCTGCCTGCCTGCCTGATTGCCCCTAACTGCTTCTGCCTGCCAGCCCGATCACCCCCTAACCACTCACCTGCCAGCCTACTCAATGCCTAATTGCTCCCCTGCCAGCCCGATTGCACCCAACTGCCCTCCCCTGCAGGTCTTGTCACCCCCAACTGCCCTCCCTTTCAGGCCTTGTCCCTCCCACTGCCCTCCTCAGCAGCCATCTTATGGCAGCCATCTTGTGTCCACATGGGGGCGGCCATCTTGTATGTTGGAGTGATGGTCAATTTGCATATTACCTCTTTATTACATAGGATTGTTGAGCTATAAGATTTCTTTATATAGTCTAGGTAAGAGTCCCTTATCAGATATGCAGTAGGTCCTCAGGTTACATTGTAGATCCGTTCATATGGTGTGATGCAACGTGATTTTCTCCATAAGTTGGAACCCACCTACATAAGCACCTACATCACTCACATGGAGCACATACACAGCAGTAATGAAGTGAAACAGTAAAAAAATTTAAAAGAAAGATAACCATTCCTGACCTTTACTTGTGGTAAATAAATAATAAAAAACATAAAGTACATATATATATACGTGGAAATGATGGAACTGTTTTTTTTTATAAATAAATAGGAGATGGCGATGTAACCACAAAACGACGTACGTTAAGTTTGACATAACCCGAGGACTGCCTGTATATGACCTGCAAATATTTTTTCCAATTATGTGGGTTCCCCCCCACACACTTTCTTGAATGGTGTCTTTTGTAACATAAAAGGTTTTAATTTTGATAATGTCCAATTAATATATTTTTTTTCTTTTGTTGCTTGTGCTGCTGGTGTTATTTCTAAGAAACTATTGCCTAACCCAGCGATTTTCAACTGATGTGCTGCAAGAATTTTTAAATTGTGCAATACCTGACCATTTAATCAGGGGGAAAGACCTTTTTCTCTTGATTGTCAAATAAAAAAATGACAAAAACCAACATAACAATAGCTGTTCAGTGTGAATGAATCCAAATTATAGTTTTTTATTTTAGATCGGCAAAAAAATATAACTTTTTTTGGTGTGCTGTGGAATTTTAGTAATTAGTTTGTGTATGCCATGAGAAGAAAAAGGTTGAAAATCACTGGCCTTTCCAAGGTTAACAAGGATTTACTTCAATGTTTTCTTCTAAGGATTTTATATCACATTGAAGTTTGTGATCCATTTTGAGTTAGTATTGCTGTGCACCTGGTTACACAGTTATCTCAGCATATTTGTTAAAGACTGTCTTTTTCCCCCATTGAATTGAATTTTCTTGCCATCCTTATGAAAAATCATTTGGTAAATTAAGGGTTTATTTTACTTTATTTTTATTTTTTATCTTATTTTTTTAATATATGGAACGCTTCACGAATTTGTGTGTCATCCTTGCGCAGGGGCCATGCTAATCTTCTCTGTATCGTTCCAATTTTAGTATATGTGCTGCCAAAGCGAGCACAAGGGTTTATTTTTGAACTTCCAATTTTACTTCATTAACCTGTATGTCTATCCTTATACCAGTACCATCTTGATTACATTGCAGATTTGTAGTAAGTTTGTAATCAAGAAGTCTGAACCCTCTATTTTTGTTCTTTTTTGAGATTGTTTTTGCTATTCTGTGTCCCATATGAATTTTAAAATCAGCTTATCAATTTCTGCAAAGATTTTGTTGGGATTTTGATAGGGATTAAGTTGAATATGTAGATCAATTTGGGAAGTACTGGCATCTTAATAATATTGTCTTTTGATATATGACCATGAATCTCTTTCCATGTATTTAGGTCTTTATTTTCTTTCAACAATATTTCATAGTTCTTGGTATAAGTTTTGTACTTCTTTTGGAAAATATATTCCTAAGTATTTTTTATTTTAATTTTTCTAGCTTTATAGTGATATAATTGACATATAACATTATGTCAGTTTAAGGTATACAACTTATGATACAATATTGCAAAAATGATTACCACAGTGATATTAGTTAATACATTTATCACATCACATACTTGCCATTCTTTTGGTGTATTAGGTGAGAACTTTAAAGGTTTACTTTCTTAGTAACTTCCAAATATACAATTCAGTATTGTTAACTATAGTCAACATAAAGTATATTATAGCTCCAGAACTTATGGTATAACTAGATGTTTGTAACCCTTGACCAACTTCACATGCTCCTATCCCCCACCACCTATGAAAATCAGTAATCTACTCTTGGTTTCTATAAGTTTAAGTATTTTTAGATTCCATATATAGGTGAGATCATTCCATATTTGTCTTTGTCTGACTTATTTCACTTAGGATAATGCCTTCTGGTGCATTCATGTTGTCATAAAAGGCAGGATTTCCTTCTTTTTATGGCTGAAAAACATATCACATTGTCTTTTTAAAATATATATATATTATTGATTTTTTATAGAGAGGAAGGGAGAGGGATAGAGAGCTAGAAACTTCGATGAGAGAGAAACGTTGATCAGCTGCCTCCTACACACCTCCCACTGGGGATTTGCCCGCAACTAAGGTACTGCCCTTGACCGGAATCGAACCTGGGACCTTTCAGTCTGCAGGCCGAAGCTCTATCAACTGAGCCAAACCGGTTAGGGCTCACATTTTCTTTATCCATTCACCCATTGAGGCATACTTAGGTTCTTTCCATAACTTGTCTATTGTAAGTAATGCTACTATAACCATGGGAGTTGTAGATATTTCTTTGAGATAGTGATGATTTAAATTAGATATATATCCAGTACTGGAATTGCTGGATCATAGGGTAGTTCTATTTTTAATTTCTTGAGAAACCTCCATATTGATTTTCATAATGGCTGCAATAATTTAGATCCCCACGAAGAGTGTACAAGGATTCCATTTTCTCCACATTTTCATTTTTCTTTTTCCTTAGGAAAGGAGAGGGAGAGAGAGATAGAAACATCAATGATAAGAGAGAATCACTGATCCTTCCCTCGCACCCCCCTACTATGGACCCCATAACCTGGGCATGTGCCCTGAGCAAGAATCGAACCATGACCTCCTGGTTCAGAGTTTGGCACTCAACCACTGAGCTATACTGGCCGGGCTTCTCCAAATTTTCACCAGTGCTTGGTCTTTTGTCTTTTTGATGATTGCCATTCTAACAGTTTTGAGTTAATATCTCATTGTGGTTTTGATTTGCTTTCCCTGATGATTAATGATGATTACCTTTTCATGTACCTCTTGAACATTTGTATATCTTCTTTATTTTGCTTTATTTTTAAAATCAACTTGGAAATTTATTGAACAAGATGGCCCATTGCCCAAGTATATGGTCATCTGGGTTCAAGACAATGAAAAATCTACCAACTAAACCATTCCTTTGTGAGCTAAGGTTGTAGCTCATACTTTAAAAAAAAAATTATTGTTGCAGAGCTGGCATGGTCCAGTGGTTGAGTGTCAACCTATGAACCAGGAGGTCACAGTTTGATTCCCAGTCAGGGCACATGTCCGGATTGTGTGGGGCATGCAAGAGGCAGCTCATCAATGATTCTCTATCACCATTGATGTTTCTATCTCTCTCTCCCTCTCCCTTCCTCTTTGAAATCAATAAAATTATATATTAAAAAAGTAAGATTAAAAAATATATATTGTTGACTGTATTACAGATTTACCCCATTTTCCCCAAAATTGCTCATCTCTACTCAGCCCCTGACTTACACCAGGCCTTCACCAGACTATTGTCTTTGTCCTTGGGCTATGGATATCTGTTCCTTGGTTAATCTCTTCCCTCCCCCTACACCCTGAGATCTCAATCTTTTCCTTGCATCCATGCCTCTGGAAATATTTTGTTCATCCTTTATTTTGTTCATTAGATTCCACATATAAGTGAGATCATGTGATACTTGTCTTTCTCTGATAGGATTATTCATTTAGCATAATGCTCTCCAGGTCCATCCATGCTTTGTCAAAGGGTAATAGGTCCTTCTTTTTTACAGCTGCATAGTATGGCAATTATGTTAATTTACCAGTTGTTTTTTTTTTAATCCATTCATCTACTGATGGGCACTTGGGCTGTTTCTAGATCTTAGCTACTTATCTAATAAAAGAGTAATATGCAAATTAACCATCACTCCATGACAAAGATGGCGGCGCCCATAGCAGCCGGGGCAGGCTGCTGGCGGCATCACCATGGCAACGTGAGCCCAGCAGGCATTGCCGTGGTGACCCAGAGCAGGCAAGCGCCCAGCAGGGCCTGCTGGTGGGTCTCCCCGGCAATCTGAGAGCAGGCAAGTGTGGCCAGCAGGCAGCATCCAGCAGGGTCTGCTTGCCCATCACCATAGTGTGGAGCGGGCAGGCCCCACAGAGATAAGAGAACCATGGGGAGTGGGCCTAAGCTGTCATTAGGACATCCCCATCCCCTGAGGGCTCCCGGATTGGAGAGAGTGCAAGTTGGGCTGAGGGACCACCCTTACCCCCCTCCCCCATGCACAAATTTAGTGCACTGGGCCTCTAGTCCTATCTAACAATAGACAACCATGGTAATTAACCATACCTCCACTATGCTTCCCATTGGCTAATCAGGGTGATATTCAAATTAACTGCCAACCAAGATGGTCACCGGCAGCCAGGCAGCTGAAGCGAACCGGAGGCTTGCTTGCTCCTGTGATGGAGAAAGCCAAGGTTCCCCGCCTCCCGCTGCCAGCCTCTCAGCTGAAGTCTAAGAAACAATGTTGCAATTATAGAAGCTAAACAAACCCGAGAAACCCGCTTTCAGCCGGATGGACCTCAGAGCTGGAGTTGCAACAGTGTTTCAATTATAGAAGCTAAACAAACTGAGGTCTCAGAGCTGGAGCCGATCCTCAGAGCTAAAGCCGGCTCTCAGCTCCAGTGACAGCAATAGAAGGTAAATAAATCCCAGAATAAAAAAGAAAAAAAGGAGAGGTTGGGAGTTTCAGTCACCTGCCAGCCTGAAAACGGCCCCTCACCCAGACTGGCCAGGCACCCCAGTGTGGACCCCCACCCTGAAGGGGATGTGACCAGCTGCAAACAGCCATCATCCCCTCATCCAGGCTGGCCAGACCAGTGTGACAAATGTTTAATACTGTTGAAAATTATGTACTGTGTATAAGTTCTAATGCAAACTATATTATATTTTACATAATTAATTGAACATTTTATGAGGTAAAGGATTCAATTGTCAGTATGTGTAAAAAAGCCAATTAAAATGACACAGTGCTTGTAGCACTGCAGGTATGATTCAGTGGTTGAGCACTGACCTCCTCCCCGCTGGCAAGTGGACATACCCTGAGGGCTGCTGGGCTGCCAGAGGGATGTCTGATTGCCATCTTAGGCCCAATTCCCCCGGGGAACAGGCCTAAGCCACCAAGTGGTCACCCTTGAGGGGTCCCAGACTGCAAAGGGCACAGGCCGGGCTGAGGGATCACCCCACTCCCGAGTGCACAAGTTTTTGTGCACCGGGCTTCTAGTCCTATCTAATAAAAGAGTAATATGCGAATTGACCATTGCTCCAACACACAAGATGGCCGCTCCCATGTGGACACAAGATGGTCACCACAAGATATCTGGTGGGGTGGGCAGTTGTGGGTGATCAGGCCTGAAATGGAGGGCAGTTGGGGGCAATCAGGCCTGCAGGGGAGGGCAATTAGGGGAAATCTGGCTGGTAGGGGAGCACTTAGGTGTCCATCTGGCTGGCAGGGAAGTAGCTAGGGGCAATCAGGCAGGCAGGCAAGCAGTTGGGAGCCAGCAGTCCTGGATTGTGAGAGGAATGTCCGACTGCCCATTTAGGCCTGGTGGGATTGGGCCTAAAGGGGCATTTGGATATTCCTCTAGGGGTCCCAGATTGGAGAGCGTGCAGGCTGGGCTGAGGGACATACTCCCCATGCACAAATTTTGTGCACCGGGCCTCTAGTCCAATATATATAGGGAAATCATATAATTCTGTAGCAACCCTAACCAATCCTATTTTTAAAATTAGGCAGAGGAACTGCATAGACATTTTTATTAAGAAGACATATTAATGGCCAACTGGAAAAAGTGCCAAACATCACAAATTATGAGGGAAATACAAATCAAAACTTCAAAGACATATCACCTCACACCTGTTAGC
>NW_006296282.1:134894-140330 GCF_000327345.1 Myotis davidii | reverse complement strand
ATAGGTTCGCCCTCACTGCTCTAGTCCAATGGTTCTCAACCTTGGCTGCACATTAGAATCACCTGGGAATCTGTTTAAAATCCTGATTTCTGGTCTCATCCTCTGGAAATTCTGTTTCTTTGTTACTAATGTTGTGGCTTCACCCCATAACAAAGAAACAGAATTTCCGGAGGATGAGGCCCAGAAATCAGGATTTTAAACAGATTCCCAGGTGATTCTAATATGCAGCCAAGGTTGAGAACCACTGCTCTAGTCTATCTATATAAAAGGTCAATATGCTAAGTGTCCGACCTTCAAGGTAATGGCATCAAGTAGCAACACCTGGCTACCTCTCCCTAGTGATGACTAGCCTCAAGTGGAAACACTTACACTGTAACCAAATGTATGTGAAGCATTTTCTTGTGGCTCATCTCATTTGATCCTCACAGAAGTCCTGGAGTAGGTAGATAGGAGACTCAGTGGAATCCTATTTTCTTTTCATTAGCCAGAAAATGGAGATTCAGAAAGCTTAGAAACTTGACCAGACTGAAAAGAAGTAAGCAATGGTGGGCCTTGAAAATGACCTCAGGTTTTCTACTGCTGCAGTTAAATATTTTAACCTTTGTTCTCCCTGCATGATCTACAATAATATTCTGCTTCGTGTTGCTATTTACTGCTGTGTTGCTGACAATTACCTGAAAGAGAAGTTGGGGTGCTTCACTGGGCTTGAAAAAAGTTTAGCTACATCAGAAAGCAGGTCTAATTAAGCAAGTTTGTTCTATATCTATAAAAGGCTAAGTTGACTCACGATATTCTGAAGCTGAAAGAAAGCTACAGCATTGCATGGAAGTAACAATGGCAATTAAATATGATCATAATAGTGATCTGGGTAGATATGATTATCCCTCTGTAACCGAGTTGCTGTCATATTCAGAAACGAAGACAGAGGACCTTCTTTTGAAAGGGACTTGCTCATTCATTGTAAACCAGATCCCAATAATCCAAATGCCACTAAAATGAAACAAATCAGCATCCTGTTTCCTATATTAGATGCAATGATGTATTCTATTCTTTTTCCACATGGTGTAAAAGGCTGGGGAACAGATATTGCATTAAGACTCAGAGACAACAGTGTAAACGACAATAGTACTAGATTCAATGGATGATGCCAAATAAAAATTTCCATCGAATATCTTAAAAATATTACTCCTTTGGGAATGCCATGTGATACATTAGAATTGGAAGTAGGTGCAATTATCATGCTACTGATAAATCTTAATAGTAAATGGTGTCTTTGTAATGGTACTAGATTTATTATCAAAGGATTTCTATCAATGTTGTTTTTATATCATGTTTTTGTTTTTATAGTATGTCTTTGTTGTTATATCATGTTGTTATTATTTATTAATCAATTTACATATTATTTTAGTGTACATTTTACTAATTTTCTTTCATCTCTGACACTTCTATTATAGAGAAAGGGTGAATAGCAGTATAAAAATATTTCTTCTAATTAATTTCCTTTCAGTGTGCATGAATTTGTGCACTGGGCGACTACTTCTAAATAATGCTGCTATGGGCATAGGGATGCATATACTCTTTCTGATTGGTGTTTTGGGGTTTTTAGATTATATTCCTAGAAATGGGATCACCTGGTCAAACAGAAGTTCCATTTTTAATTTTTTTAGGAAACTTCATACTCTTTTCCATAGTGGCTGCATTCCCACTATTAGTGCATTAGGGTTTTCTTTTTTCCACATCCTTGCCAGCACTTGTTTGTTGATTTATTCATAGTAGCCATTCTGACAGATGTGAGGTGATACATCATTGTAGTTTTAATTTGCATGTCTCTGATGATTAGTGAAGTTAAGTATTTTTTCATGTCAATTGGCTATTGTATGCCCTCTTTGGAGAAGTGTCTATTCAGGTCCTTTACCCATTTTTAATTGGATTTTTGTCATCCTGGTCTTGAATTGTATGCGTTCTTTGTATATTTTGGAAATTCCTCCTATCAGATGTATCATTGGCAAATATGTCCTCCCATACAGTTTCCTTTTCATTTTGTTGATGGTTTCTTTTGCTGTGCAGAATCTTTTTATTTTGATGTAGTCCCATTTATTTTTTCCTTTGTTTTTGTTGCACAGACCGTGGTCAGCAAACTACAGCTCACGAGCCACATGCGGCTCTTTGGCCCTTTGAGTGTGGCTCTTCCTAAGCCTTAGGAGTACCCTAATTAAGTTAATAAAAATGTACCTACCTATATAGTTTAAGTTTAAAAAATTTGGCTCTCAAAAGAAATTTCAATTGTTGTACTGTTGATATTTGGCTCTGTTGATTAATGAGTTTGCTGACCACTGCCCTAGGAAATGTATTAGGGAAGATACTGCTATGTGAGAAATCTGAGATTTTACCATCTATGTTTTCTTCTAGGATTTTTATGGTTTCCTGACTTACATTTAAGTCTTTTATACATTTTGAGTCTATTCTTGTGTATGGTGTAAATTGGTGGTCTAATTTCAGGTTTTTGCATGTACCTACCCAATTTTCCCAACACCACTTATTAAAGAGACTATCTTTACTCCATTGTATGCTTTTGCCTCCTTTATCAAATATTAATTGATCACAATGGCATAGGTAGATTTCTGAGGTCTGTGTTCTCTTCCATTGACCTATATGACGGTTCTTGTGCTACTACCAGGCTGTTTTGATTACAGTGACTTTGTAATATAAGTTGATATTCAGTATTGGGATACCTCCAACTTTGTTCTTCTTTCTCAAGATTGCTGCAGCAAATTGGGGTCTTCTATAGTTCCATATATATTTTTGGAGTATTTGTTCTAGTTCTATGAAATATGCTGTTGGTATTTTAATAGAGAATGCATTGAATCTGTAGATTTATTTGGGTATTATGGACATTTTAATGATCTTAATTTTTCCAATCCACAAAAACAGTAGATGCTTTGCCAGAACTTGTCATTGGTTGATTTGTTGATGATAGCCATTCTGACAGGTGTGAGATGGTACCACATTGTCGTTTTGATTTGCATCTCTTGGACGATTAGTAACTTTGAAAAAACTAGAATATGTCTCTTGGCCTTCCTTCTGCCTTTCAAAAAGTATTTATTTAGGTCCATTGCCCATTTTTGATTGGATTGTTTATCTTCCTTTTGTTAAGTTGCATGAGTTCCCTATAAATGTTGGAGATTAAATCCTTAATTGTTTAAATTTTATTTCCAATAGTTTATTATAAGTATAGATCTACAACTAATTTTTTAAACATATGTTTTTATTTATTTTAGAGAGAAAGGAAGGGAGAGGGAGAGAGAGATAGAAACATCAATGAGAGAGAACATTGGTCAGCAGTCCCCGCCTCCTGTTCCCCATCTGGGAGGGAGCCTGCAACTCCGGGCATGCACACTGACTGGGGAAAGGAACAGGCAACCTTTTGGTGCATGGGTCAATGCTCAACCACTGAACCACACTGGCTGGGCTACAACTAATTTTTTGTGTGATTTTTTAAATGAGAGATAGAAACATCAATGAGAGAGAACATTGGTCAGCAGTCCCCGCCTCCTGTTCCCCATCTGGGAGGGAGCCTGCAACTCCGGGCATGCACACTGACTGGGGAAAGGAACAGGCAACCTTTTGGTGCATGGGTCAATGCTCAACCACTGAACCACACTGGCTGGGCTACAACTAATTTTTTGTGTGATTTTTTAAATTGATTAAGGTATTACATATGTGTCCTTATCCCCCCATTGTCCCCCACCCCACTCCCTTTCATGCCCTCACCCCCCTGTTGTCTGTCCATTTGTTATGCTTATATTCATGCATACAAGTCCTTTGGTTAACCGCCAACTAATTTTTTTAATATTGGTGTTGTGTCCTGCAAAGTTCCTTAACTTGTTTATTAGCTCTAATAATTTTTTTGTACATGTGTGGGCTCCTTAGGATTTTTAAAATATACTATGTAATCTGCAGGTTGAGATAGTTTTATTTATTTCTTTTCTATATGGATGCTTTTTATTTATTTTTATTGCCTAATTTTATAGTTGGAACCTCTAGTAAAATATGGAATAGAAATAGTGAGAGCAAATAACCTTGGCCTGTTCCAGTCATTCAGCATTGAGTATGATATTAACTCTGGGTCTTCCTGAAGTACCGTGTATCCAGTTGAGGAGTTCCCTTACATTTCTAATTTATTGAGTGTTTATTTTATCATGAAAGGGTTTTGAATTTTGTCAACATGTTTTTATGTCTTTTGAAAATATTTGTTTCATTCCCTTTTTCATATGGTGTATTTCATTGATGGTAAATCTTATATTGCTGAGATAAATCCAACTTGGTCATGATGTATAATCCTTTCTATATGTTGCTGGATTCAGTTTGTTAGTGTTTTGTTGGGGGTTTTATGCCTATATTTATGAGATATTGTTCTGTATTTTCTTTTCTCGTGATGTCCTTGTCTGGTTTTGGTATCAGGCTAATATTGACCTTATAGAATAAGTGGGGAAGTTTTCTTTGCTGTTCTGTTTCATGGAAGAATTTGTGAAGAATGGGTGTTAATTGTTCCTCAGATGCTCATTAAAATTCAACAGTAGAGTGATCTGAGCTTAGGCTTTACTTTTTTTTTCTATTTTTGTTGTTGTGGGGTTTTTATTTTATTACTAATTTAATTTCTTTACATGTTACACTTCTGTAAAGATTTTCAATTTCTTCTTCAGTCAGTTTTGGTATTTTTGTCTTTCTAAGGATTTGAACATTTCAGTTAAGTTATCTACTTCGTATATATGCAGCTGTTTCTTTATAATGCTTTTTTATATCTATACGAGGTGCCCCGTGCACAAAAATTTGTGCACTCGGGGCAGGGGAGGGGGGTCCCCTCAGCCCGGCCTGCGCCCTCTTGCAGTCTGGGACCCCTTGGGAGATAACGACCTGCTGGCTTAGGTCTGCTCCCGGGTGGCAGAGGGCAGGCCCAATCCCTAGGTGCAGCCCCTGGTCGGGCTCAGAGCAGGGCCGATTGGGGAGTTGGGGCGCCGCCCCCTGTCATGCACAGAGCAGGACAGATTGGGAGGTTGCGATGCCACCCTCAGACATGCTCTGGGTATGGCCGATTGGGGGGTTAGGGCACTGCCCCGTCACACTCAAGGCAGGGTCGATCAGGGGGTTGGGGAGCTCCCCCCTGTCACGCACAGAGCAGGGCCCATCAAGGGGTTGAGGAGCTCCCCCTTATCGCGCACAGAGCAGGGCCAATCAGGGGGTTGGGGCACTGCCCCCTGTCACTCACAGAGCAGGGCCCATCAGGGGGTTGGGGCTCTGTACCCTGTCACGCACAGAGCAGGGCTCATCAGGGGGTTGGGGCGCCACCCTCTATCATCCACAGAGCAGGGCTGATCAGGGGCTTGGGGCACCGCCACTCTCACACTCAGGGCAGGGCCAATGGGGAGGTTATGGCTC
>NW_006296282.1:129856-134765 GCF_000327345.1 Myotis davidii | reverse complement strand
GTTCTCGTCACTGAAGCAAGCAAGCCTCCCTGTTCGCATCAGCTGCCTGGCTGCCGGCCGCCATCTTGGCTGCCAGTTAATTTGCATATCTCGGCCCTACTCTGTGAGTGACAGGGGGACTAGCCAATGGGAAGGGTAGCGGTCTTACGCCAATTACCATGTTTCTCTTTTATTAGTGTAGACAGTCTGTAGTAATGTCCCTTCTTTCATTCTCAATTTTAGTAATTTGAGTCTTATTTATTTTTTGCTTCATCAGTCTAGCTTTTGCCAATTTTATCTTTTCAAAGAATATAAAATAGCCTTTGAGAAGGAAAGCATCAAATTAATAATTAGAAGGCAACTACATATCCCCTATATAATTGGCAGTGTTTTGAGCAATATGTTTCTTAAAATTTTGGAGCCACAGTTGGCTAATTTAAAAATAGGGTAATGAGACATGCCTCACAGATTTTTCTCTAAGATTAGATGAAATAACATGTAAAATCCCTAGCACAATAACTGTTTATGGTAGATTTTTCAATAAATGTTCATATCCTTTTCTTTTGCCCCATTATACTGACCCTAGTTTTCCTGCATTGTTCTTTGGTTGTCAGGTCTAATTTAATATAGTAAGCATTTAAAATGACTTCTCACTTAAAGTCTGAAAAAATATTTTTCTGCGCTGTCTGCCTGCCCTGAACCAAGATGATGCTCAATTTCACTAAGACTTAGGAACATACCAAGTTCTGAATATAATCATGTAAAACAATGATAGTTTAATATTAATCACAGATGAGTCTAAAAGCAACTGAGATCCTATATAATAAATTATCATGCTCTATGTTATTTTCATCTTTTTCTCATTTCATCATGATTCTAACACTGATGATAGCAAAGCATTTCGCCCCCAGGGTTTCATGTCAGTAGAGTTCCCAGGAGCAACCTCTCATCTCAATAGGTATCCCCAACTCCAACTAGAAGATTTTTTCCCCCTGTGGGATAGACAGTGTAGACTCCTGAATGGAGAGAAGAACTCATTCTTAAGAAACCTGCCTTAGCTAGCTCCTGTACTTTAGTAGCAATGTGATCTTAGGCAAATTATCCAACTTCTCTGAGCTTCCATTTCCATGTGTATAACTTGTGGGTGGGTGGTGATAACAGGGTGGTTCTAAAATTTTATAATATAATGTATGTACAGTACTTAGCACAGTACTTAGCTAACTGTAAAGAATCTTTGTCAAGATAACTTCTCTTCTATGACCCACCTGGCCATTGCAGCAGGTTCTCTGACTGCATTTAAAATTTTGAATTTTGGAGTATTTGACCTTAAATATGGTTTAATTTTTTAAGGATTTGTACAAGCTAAGTTACTAGTGGTAACAAACTATACTTGTTTACCCTGTCCTGTAACTGTAACTAGCTCTGCCATTGCTGGTCTCTTATTTTGGTATCTGCTTAGCCTGTACTTGTGCTAACTTATATATTGCCACCAGCTCTTATAATCCTGCCATGCCCCATCTGGGATGGATGAGGCTCCTAACTCAGCTAGGTCAAATGATATCTTACCAGGAAAAGTAGACCCTGTTTGCTGGCACGTTGTTGTAATGACATTAAGTGAATCTCAATAGATGAAGAAACTCTTGCATTATAACAGGCAGAGACATACATTTGCTTTTGTGATATTACCAAAGTATGATTATGGACCCATAGGTTCTTTTACTAAAATAATTTTTATAGATTGATTTTGAGAGAGGGAGACAGATATGAGAGAGAGAGAGAGAGAGAGAGAGAGAGAGAGAGAGAGAAGAGAGAAAGAGAGAGAGACATGGCTTTGTTATTCAAATTATTTATGCACTCATTAGTTACTTCTTGTATGTGCGCTGACCAAGGATCGCACCCACAGTCTTGTTGTATTGGGACAACGCTCTAACCAACTGAGCTACCTAGGCAGGGCCCCATAGACTCTCATAATTGGAAGATATTTCAAAGATTATCTAGTTCTATACAATAATAATGATAGCAGACATTTATTGAGTTTTTATTGTATACCAAGCACAATGATAAGAGTTTACCTATATAATTTCATTTAATCCTCACAACCCCTAGAAGTATCCTATTGTTATCTGCATTTTTATAAATGAGGAAACAGATTCAGATGCTTTAAATTGTCTAAGAATCAACAGATCCGGGTTTCAAACTCAAGTCTGATTCCAGAACTATATTCCTAAATACATTATATAGTTCTTCTCCTGCACTGTAAGTATCCTTTCTACAGTATTCCTGAAAGATTATTTTATATTCTTCTTGAATATCTTCAAGATTGGTCAGTTTAATGTTCTCCTGAGGCAGCTCTTTCCATTTTTTGACAAATTTAGTGGCAAAAGGGAAAGATGTTGGCCTAAAATCTGATTTTTTGTAAAAACAAAATCAAGGACTGTTAGAGAAGGAGAGACTGGAAAATTGTCTCATCCATTCCCTTCATTTTGCAGTTGAGAAAGTTCCACCTAATGAAGGTCCATAAACAAGATCTCATAGGACTTTCAGAAATTTTGTCCTCTGGAGCCTGACAGAGTAACTCTGTTCTATACTCTTCAGATCAGTTTTTTAATATTTAAGATAGGTTTTATGATTTCTCTTAATTTTACCTTTATGCCAAACATCTCTAGTTTTTTCATTCCTTCCTTGTATGAATGATTTGCAGGGTTTTCATAATTCTGAAACCTATTGGAACCTGCTCTCAGATTTTTGTTTTTTTCTCCTTTAAAACGGAGCACACAGACATGGACCTAATACTTTGGAGTACAGTGAAATTATGCCTTCCTTTAATCCAGTTATTAGTTTTCTGTTAGTATAGACTATGATTTCTTTAGACTTTTCTTTTTGGCGGATCAAAGGAACTATTTTTGAGGCAAGAGGCATTTTTGAAATCATAGTTCTGAATCACTGATTCAAAGAGAATCTATATACATGCTGGTTTCATCAGTAATCTATTTGCTTAGAAATTGATTTATTGGAAAAATGAAATGACATTTGTAATTGTGTATTAGACCTTTTATTTTTATACCTATATACCTATGTTTAGTCAATTTGTAAGCATGAACATTTTCCACATTTGCTTTTAGATCCTTATTTAGATACACTAGCTTATAAGATCACTGACTTTGAATGGAACTGTGAAGCCAATCCTTCTGAAGCCTCGGTGATGAAAGACTGTCTTTCCCAAGCAAAACTAATGATATCCAGAGTTAAATTAAAATGGCCTAACTGAAAACCGAGAGTGTGTTACCTCCTCGTTGTTGTTCTCTTTCTCTGCCCTCTAGGAGGAAAGGAGAGGTTGCAGGAGTCCGAGCAGCTGACCTGCAGCTGACCTGAATGATACTGCTAAAAGAAAAAGAAATTACAGGACAAAAAGAGGATCAGTTTTGATTGGAATTTAGATACCTTTACTAGTCCTTGGATGATTCAGGACAGACTTCTAAAGGAGAAATCTTGAAGAATAGGAGGAAAGCACTAAGGATTAAACCCACTTTTAATGTATTTTAGATGATATCAGAGTTATTTTGTTACATTAATGTTTTAAGATATAAAAGCTTACCTGTAGTAGTATATAGAAGTAGTCATTTGCAAATATTTAAGACAGAGAGAGAGAGAGAGAAATATCGATGTGAGAATGAAATATTGATGGCTGCCTCCTGCATACTTCCTACTGGGATCAAGCTTGAAACCCCAGGCATGTACCCTGATTGGGAATTGAACTGGCGACCTTTTGGTGCACAAAATAATGCCCAAACAACTGGCCAGGGCTATTTATATATTGGAGAATCATTGATCATCTGCCTCCTGCACTCCCCTTACTGGTGATGGAGCCCAAAACCCAGTCATATACCTTGATGGGGAATCAAATTGTGTCCTCCTGTTTCATAGGTTGATGCTCAACAGCTGAGCTAAGTATTTTTGCCTTTAAGAAACCTCAGCTCCCTAGATTACACTCTCTGTACCTTGGTTTCCTTATCTATAAAATGAGGATAATAGTACATAGAATGCTCCCTAGCTTCCCTGTCACCACATACAGAAAGTCCTCTGTTTTTCCACTTAACTTTTTGGGTACTTTAAAAGTATACTTAGGATCACATATATAATCATATAAATTGTGGTTTCATGTATATATGTGTTTTATGTCTCCTATTAAAATAGTCTTCTTGATGTCAGGGGTTAGTTGAGTTTTCATTGTGTTTGACCTTTATAATTCCTGGTTTAGTGATTATATATTTAATATAATGAAGTATTTATTATAATAATTTGGTGGCCTTTTTTAAGTCATGATTTATTCTCAACTTTTTCTGATAGAATAGTGGGAATTTATTTAGGGATGTGGAGCAACATGAATAAGCAATTAAAAAAAAAGAAAGTAGAACAAAATAAGTGTACCTGACATAAGAGAAGAGCCAAGTTAGTAAGCACACAAGGAATGAAAGATTATGTGAATGGTATAAATTTAAGCTGAAAAACATTAATGACTATTTAGAGAAGTCTGAAAGAGAGGGCTAAGTGACATTACTCTGAGTGATAAGTGAAAATTGACTTCATTATGCATGGTCACAGTGTTGGAGAGTAGCAAATTTAGAAGAGAAGGGGCAATGAGAAGTCAACCAATGTGAGAGAGAGTCAAGTCATGGCTGTTTTTAATTTTTAATTTTATTTTATTTCTTAAAGTATTACAAAGAATAGTACATATGTTTCCTTTTTTTCCCCATTGACCTTCCCCTGACATCCCCTACCCCTCAGTCTCTTGCATACATTGGTTATGCTTATATGCATGCATACATATAAGTCCTTTGGTTGATCTCTTACCTACCCCCCCAGCCCTCCCCGGCCTTCCCTCTGTAGTTTGACAGTCTGTTCGATGTTACTCTGCCTCTGTATCTATCTT
>NW_006296282.1:127319-129047 GCF_000327345.1 Myotis davidii | reverse complement strand
TAGTTTCATTTTCTTGCATATATCTGTCCAATTTTCCCAGCACCATTTATTGAAGACACTGTCTTGACTCTATGGTATGTTCTTGCCTCCTTTGTCAAATATTAATTGATCATACTGGTTTATGTCGATTTCTGGGTTCTCTGTTCTGTTCCACTGGTCTATATGTCTGTTCTGGTGCCAGGAAGTTTTGAAAACAATGGCGTTGTAGTATTGGTTGATATCTGGTATTCTGATCTCTCCTACATTGTTCTTCTATCTCAAGATTGCTGCAGCTATTCGGGGTCTTTTTTTTATGCCAGAAGAATTTTTGGAGAATTCGTTCTAGATCTGTGAAGTATGCCGTTGGTATTTTAATGGGGATTGTATTGAATTTATAGCTTGCTTTGGGTAATATGCACATTTTAATGATGTTGATTCTACCAATATATGAACATAGTATATTCTTCCATTTGTCCATGTCTTCCTCTATCTCTTTTTTCAATGTCCTATAGTTTTCCGTGTACAAGCCTTTTACATCTTTAGTTAAGTTTATTCCCAGGTATCTTAATTTTTTTGGTGCAATTGTAAATGGGATGGTTTCTTTCACTTCTCTTTCTGTGAGTTCATTATTAGTGTATAAAAAGGCCATAGATTTCTGGGTGTTTTTTATCCTGCTACTTTGCCAAATTCACTTATTAGGTCAAGTAGTTTTTTGATGGAGTGTTTGGGGTTTTTCTATGTATAGCATCATGTCATCTGCGAATAAGGACAGTTTTACTTCTTTTCAAGTTTGGTTGACTTTTATTTCATCTTCTTGTCTGATCGCTATGTCTAGCATTTCCAGTACTATATTGAACAGGCGTGGTGAAAGTGGGCATCCCTGTCTTGTTCCTGTTCTTAGGAGAAATGAGTTTAGTTTTTGCCCTTTGAGTATGATGTTAGCTGTAGGTTTGTCGTATAAGGCTTTTATTATGGTGAGGTGTGGTCTCTCTATTCCCACTTTGCTTAGAGTTTTTATCAAGAAAGGGTGTTGGATTTTGTCAAATGTTTTTTTCTGTATCAATTGATGTGATTATGTGATTTTTGTCTCTCAGTTTGTTTAAGTGATGTATCCCATTTATTTATTTGCAGATATTGTACCATCCTTGCATCCCCAGAATAAATCCCACTTGGTCATGGTGTATGATCTTTCTAATGTAATGCTGAATTCGATTTGCTAGAGTTTAGTTGAGGATTTTCGCATCTATGTTCATCAATGGTATTGGCCTGTAGCTCTCTTTTTTTGTGGTGTCTTTATCTGGTTTTGGAATAAGGATAATGCTGGCTTCATAGAAAAAGCTTGGAAGTGTACCTTCCTCTTGAATTTTTGAAATAGTCTGTGGAGGATAGGTTTTATTTTTTCTTTGAATGCTTGGTAGAACTTCCCTGTAAAGCCGTCCAGACCAGGCCTTTTGTTTGCTAGAAGATTTTTGATCGCTGCTTCAATTTATTTGGTAGTTATCGGCCTATTCAGGTCTTCTGATTCTTCATGATTGAGTTTTGGGAGCTTGTATTTTCATCAAAATATGTCCATTTTGTGTAGATTGTCCATTTTGTTGGAATAGAGTTGTTCATAGTATTTTTCATAATCCTTTGTATTTCTGTGGAATCAGTTGTTACTTCACTTCTTTCATTTCTGATTTTGTTTATTTGGGTCTGCTGTCTTTGCTTCTTGGTGAGCCTGGCTAGAGGTTCATCAATATTGTTTAA
>NW_006296282.1:125945-127246 GCF_000327345.1 Myotis davidii | reverse complement strand
GGGTTACTGATTCAATTTCATCAGTTGTTATGGCCTACTCAGGTTTTCTCATTCTTACTGATTTTGTTTTGGAAGAATTATGTTTTTGGAATTTGTCCATTTCTTCCAGGTTTTCCAGTTTGGTGGCATATAATTGTTCATAGTATTTGCTTGTAATCCTTTGCATTTATGTGGTGCTCATTATGCTATTGCCTCTTTCATTTCTGATTTTATGTATTTGGGTCCTCTCTCTTTGTTTTTTGATGAGTCTGGCTAGGGGTTCATCAATCTTATTTATCTTTTCAAAGAACCAGTTCTTGGATTTTTGATCTTTTGTACTGTTTTTTTCGTCTCTATGTCATTTATATCCGCTCTGATCTTTATTATTTCCTTCCTCTGCTAATGCTGGGCTTTTCTTGTTGCTCTCTTTCTAACTCTTTGAGTTGTGCGGTTAGATAATTTATTACCATCTTTTTTTTTGTTTTTTTTGAGATAGGCCTTCAGAGCAATGAACTTCCCTCTCAAGACTGCTTACGCTGAGTCCCATACATTTTGGCTTATTGTGTTTTCATTGTCATTTGTTGCTATGATTTTTTCTTCTTCTTTGATCTCTTTCATAACCTAATCATTATTTAAAAGCATGCTATTTAGCCTCCAGGTGTTTGATTATTTCTCATTATTTTTATTGTAGTTGATTTGTAATTTTATGCCATTGTGATCTGAGAAAATGCTTGATATGATTTATGTCTTCTTGAATTTGAAGAGACTTTGCCTGTGCCCCAATAAGTGGGCTATCTTTAAAATGACCCATGTACACTTAAGAAAAATGTATATTCTGAGACTTTGTAATAGAATGTTCTGAACATGTCAATTAGTTCCATCTGATCTAGTGAGTCATTTAGGATTGATGTTTCTGTGCTGATTTTTTTGATTAGATGATTTGTCCAATGGTGTCAGTGGGGTATCGAAGTCCCCTACTATTGTTGTGCCCAGATTTCAAAGTTCCCAAGACCCCCAGGGAGCCAGTCAGTCCGATGCAAAAGCAAAGAGTCCTTTTTAATGCAAGCCGGGTTGCGCTCCCGGTTCACCAGACCCACTAACACAGCGGGAAATCCAGTGGCCGAGAGACCGAGGCCTGATGGGACAGGGGGTTATATAGGGGGGTGGAGTGAGGGCAGGAGAGGGGGCTGTGGGCCCCGCTGATTGGCCAGGTGCGAGTCGGTACAGGATGTGGTCATAGTGATGGCGTGCACTTCCCTTGATTATTATTGGTTAGTCCAGAGAAATCAGGGGTGGGTCTAGCAGCGGCTTCTTCCGGGCAG
>NW_006296282.1:123459-125803 GCF_000327345.1 Myotis davidii | reverse complement strand
GGCCCCAGTGCGGGCAAGTGGGGAGCCGACCACGGGGGAAGGGATCCCCCGTGGTCGGTCGCCGCCTGGCACCCCTTGGCCCGCCGCCAGCCACGCAGCCGCAGCCGTTCCGGACACTCGGAGCCGGCAGGTGTGGAGGGATCCTAGAGCCCAGCGGCCAGACTCCTCCTCCCGTACGCCCTTCACTATGACTGTATTGCTGTCAATCTTTCCCTTGATATCATCCAGAAGTTGTTTTTATATATTTGGGTGATCCTGTATCAGGTGCATATATGTTTATCAGAGTTATAGCTTCTTGTTGAATTGTTCCCTTTAGTATTATGAAGTGAGCTTTCTTATCTCTTGTCATGGCCTTCACCTTGAGGCCTAATTTGTCAGATATAAGTATTGTTAATCCAGCTTTTGTTTTTCATTTCCATTCGCCTGAAAAACCTTTCTCCATCTCTTCACCATCAGTCTGTATGAGTTCTTTGTTCTAAGGTGGGTTTCCTGTAGACAGAAGATATATGGGCCATGTTTTCTTATTCATTCAGCTACCCTATGTGTTTTGATTGGAGCATGTAATCCATCTATATTTAAAGTTATTATTGATAGGTTTTTGTTGTTGCCGTTTGTATTCATTATGCCTGTGTTCCTTCTTCCCTTCCTATTTCTTCTTTTTATAGCAGGCCCTTTAGCATTTCTTGCATTGCTGGTTTGGTGGTAATAAACTCGCCTCCTTTTTTGTCTGTGAAGCTCCTTATTTTACCCTCAAATTTTTTTGATAGCCTTGCTGGTTATAGTATTCCTGCATTCAGACTCTTGCTTTGCATTACTTTGTATATTTCATTCCCTTCCCTTTTGATCTGAAGTGTTTCTATTGATAAATCAGTCGATATTCTGATGGGAGATCCTCTATAGGTAGCTTTACATCTCTCTCTGGCAGCCTTTAATGTTCTTACATCGTTGTTGGTGTTTGCCAATTTAATTATAATGTGTCTTGGTGTCGATCTTTTAGGGTTCATCTTTTTTGGGACTCTGTGAGCTTCTTGGACTTTTGTGAGTTTTTTTCTTCCTGATATCAGGGAAGATTTCTGTCATTATTTCTTCAAACAGGTTTCTATTCCTTGCTCAGTTTCCTCTCCTTCTGGTACTCCTATTATGTGGGTGTTGTTTCGTTTTGTGTTGTCCCAAAGTTCCGTTAGGCTCGCCTCCTGTTACTTTAGTTTTTTTTTTTCTAGATGCTGCCTTGCTTGGATATTTTTTCCTATCTTGTCTTCTAGCTCACCGATTCAGTCCTCCACTTCTTATAGTCTACTGTTGATGCTTTCTATTGAGTTCTTTATTGCAGTGATTTCATTTCTTCTTGGTTCTTCTTCATTTCCTCTTGGTTCTTACACATATTGTTGAATTTTTCTTCCATCCTTTTCAGCAACCTCAGGACCATTTCTCTGAATTCGTTCTCTTTCATATTGCTTTCCTCCATTTCATTTACTTCCTTTTCTGGTGATTTCTCTTTTTCTTTCATATGTGGGCTGTTTCTTTGTCTCCCCACAATCGCTCCTCTCAGGTTTTCTGGTTATGTAGCTTTCTCTCTTGCCTTAAAGTCACAAAATACAACACAACAAAACACAACACACAGGGCACCAAACACAAATGTATTCACAATACTAATACCACTGAATAAAGGTGACCACCAGAGAAAAGAGCATTAGTGAATAGGGAAAAGTGCAAAAATGATATTGAGAAAAGGAAAAAATGTAAGAGAAAAGAAAAAAAGAAGGAGAAATAAATGTATACGGGGAGAAAACTCCAATAAAACAACAACTAATCCAAAAAATGCAAACAACAAACCTCCAAACAACAAAAACCCAGATGAATCTGAGGAGGCAGAGCTTATTTCCAGGAGGCAAGGTCAAGGAATTGAATGACTGGGATAATAGCCACAATTCAGTATAGAGGAGGTAGAATGAGAATGGGTGTATAAGAAGCAAAGTAAGAAAACAAAATACATATGTGTGTGTGTGTGTGTGTGTGTATTTAAAAAATATATATTTTCCTACTTCTTTAATCTATCTCTCTATGTATTTGTTTACTATAGAAAAACTAGGATAGAGAGTAGATAGGCCTGAGTTGGTGATTGGAATTAGTTAAGCTATTAGTAGAATATGAGAACAAGTGAGGAAAGGAAAAAGAGAAGTAAAAACAAACAAACAAACATAAAAACTAACCAATAATCAAACAAACTGCAAGACAGAAAGAAAGTCAAGGGCAAAAAAAAAAAGAAAAATAATTTAGATAGTGAAGAAAGTGAAGCAAAAAGTGTGTATGGGTTTGGAGCTGGGCAAAGGGAATTAGATGTATA
>NW_006296282.1:121268-123162 GCF_000327345.1 Myotis davidii | reverse complement strand
AAAATAGAATGTATAACATTAATCCCAAAGTAATATAAAGAAAAAAATAACATAAAATAAAACTTTTAAAAAATGTTAAAATAATAGTATTAATATTAAAATTTAAAAATCAAAATAGAATTAAAAACAAGGTGGAATCGAGTGAGAGAAAAAAATATTTTTCTTACATAAAAGACAAAAAATAAAAATGTGAAGTAGTGAAGGTTGTTCACTTCCTCCACTGTTCTACTTGGCATGTCTTTTTCCTTGCAGGTAGTCAGCACAGTATTGAAGTTCCCTGCAATCCATGGCTCCTCTCTGTCCTAAGCTACAACCCTATTTTCAAGGAGGTGGGATCACTCTGCTCTCTTTGGTTCTCAGTCTGTCTTTAGTTTTCTTTACACACAAGAGTCAATTTCTGCCACAGCCCCTAGGTAGCAGCGTTTCTGTCTTAATTATAGGGGCTAAAAGGCCTCTCTACTCTGGCTCTGTGCGCGACTCTGTGCGTGACTCTATGCATGACTCTGCACAGCCGGTATAGTACTTCAGGCTGCCTTTCTGGGTCCAGTTCAGCTATGGGTTAATATTTAGAATTCCCTACTGTCAGCAGCCCTGTCGACCCCCTTACACATTTGATGGCTACACTGACCCCAACAGCTGCAAAATTTGTGGGGGGCTGTCTTTCTCTGAGGCTCTAGTTCCCACTGCGCACATTTCTCCCTCTAGGCTGGATCCCAAATATCACCTTTCTTTAGGCAATGCCAGCTGTGTTTAATTCGCCAGTTCTGGGTAGGTGCTCTTTGATTCAGCTGTTCCTTCTGCTCTGTTGGAAGGTGCAGGGCCCCTCCACAAATTCCCAAGTTTGTCTCCCCTTGAGCAGACCTCCCAGGCATTCGTGGTCAGGGAGTTTGGAGTTTGAGTGTTCGTGAATTCGCAGCTGAGGTAATTGGTCCCTGGGTGTTGTGGTTGTAAGGTCCTGGGAGGCAACTGATATCTCCCTGGTTGAAGGTAAGGCTGAGGTTCCGATCACTGTCAGTCTCAGATCACAGCCATCTCCCCTTCAAGATGGCGTGGCCTCTGTGGCGGAGACTGCTGCCCAGGGAGAGATTTCAGCTGCAGTAGAGGCTGCTCGGTCGGGGGAGGCTGGTCCGCCTGTCACCAACTGTCCCTTGAAGTATAGCTGCCCCTCACTCACAAATACTGACACTCCCCTCACGTCCACACACTCTCCTTTCATTCTCTCACTTTCACACTATCTAGCAGCCTGCAGTCCCCTCAGCAGCCATCTTCCTACACTCACGAAATCTCATAGCTGTTTTTATCTCTAATAATTAATTAGTGATAATTCTCAGTCCTCTGATTATGGAGGAATTTAAGGAAAGCAAGTGCTTTGGAATCAAACACACTGGCTTCGTCAAGAGCTGTTACTGCATGAAATAGGCAAAATTACTTTTGTTTAGGTTCAGTTTCCCCTTCTGTGAAATAAGTTTTGTAGTATCTACTGCAGAGGATTGTAGTAAAGATCAGGTAAGGAAGTGTGTGTCAGTGAAATGGTATAAGCATTCCTTAAACATTATTTGTTGCTGGTTGTGTCTTCATGAAGTTTACAGTGAGAAAGCAAAAACGTGTAAGAAAGCTGACTGATAATGGAAGAGAATGAACTTGGGGAGGAATTACGTGGAATTATATTATTACTATTATTATTATTATTATTACTACTACTAGAGGCCTGGTGCATGAAATTTGTGCACATGCAGGGGTCTAGTCAGACATCCTTAGCACCACCACCACTGTGCTCGCCAGCCGTGAGCTCAGCTTTTGTCTGAGCAGCGCTCCCCCTGTGGGAGAACACTGACCACCTGGGGGCAGCTCCTGTGTTGAGCATCTACCCGCTAGTGGTCAGTGCGCATCATAT
>NW_006296282.1:116346-120041 GCF_000327345.1 Myotis davidii | reverse complement strand
GGCGCACGAGAAGCCCTGAGCCAGGAGGTTGAGCGCCGGCGTCGACGACAGCAGGTCTGTAGCGAGCAACCCCACGCCGTGAGTCAACGCCAGGACTCCGAGCAGGAGCGGGTTCTGCAGCTGCGGGGTGGAAGGTGTGCGGAAGAGGGGGTAGTCTTATACGGCGAGTATATAACAAACTCTGTATTTTGAGTGGAAATGTTAGGGGGTCGTCTTATACGCCCAGTCGTCTTATACGCCGGCAAATACGGTATATAGGGTTATTATTAGTATTATTAATGTATGTTTAGCACTTAATTTATAAAATGTTTCCCAGTACAGTATGTCATTTGGTCCACACTTCACTTCAACCCACTTACACCATCCTCTGTAGATCTGATTGATTTTGGCATGTGTGCAGAATTACTGTTATTAGTGAGGATGGTTATGCAGCCAGAGAAAACAGAGCAGTGATTATCAACCCTGTCACCCTTCTCCCCTCCTTATCCTCATTTCCCCAATCTGTTGGGATGGGAGAAGCTTGAAATTAGTCAATTTACTTACCAGAGGATGTGACACACATTCACCTTTTTTCTTGCTTCCATTGTCACCCACGCAACCTTTATACTTTTGAGCAGCATGTAAATGGAGCAGTGTTTCAGAGTTTATGTGTCTTTGAGGTTTGATCCCAGAAGAAAGTAATCAGGAGCATAATTGAGCGGGTGGAACAAATGTGTTAAATCTATTTGGGGAAAATAATAACCAGTTTTATAGTAATAAATTAGCATTAGGTTCATTGTTCCAGAATCAGGGTGGGAACAAGGAAGAAGAGAATGAATGAGTTTTCTGAAAACACCCAAGAATATAAGTGCTTCCTCTAATGTGGCTGATTCTAATGGGGGAATGGAGGAACCTCTTCCTAGTCACGTCCAGAAAAATTGGGAATCTTGTCATTAGCTCTACAGTGATGCAGAAGGGACTTCAAAGATCCCATTCACTTCATCTTGTATATGTTATGGTAGATAGCAATATTTCAAAATCTCACAAAACAAGGACTTTGGGGATGAGATTAAAGTCTAACATGTACTACATAGAGAGATAATTTCTATTAAGTATTGATTGTTTTCTTAAGACAGATATGGACAGATATATTTAGTATAGAATTCTTGTTAGAAAAGATTGATGATTTCCCCTCTATCTAAAGCAAGACCAAAAGTGTCAGAGAATCTCTGGGTTAGACATAAAGGTTATCCAGCGTAAGTCCCATCTCCTCTACAGTGTCTCTATCAAGTGGTTGTCATTCTAGGCTTGAAATGTACTACTAATGGAGACTTTTCTCTCATCAGAGACAGCCCATGATGTTTGCAGGCTGATCTTCCTGTTATAAAAGTCTTCCTTATTTAATACTGTAGTTGGCTACCCTGTGTGTGCCCTCTACAGAGCCATAAATCCTCTTCTACTTGATAGCCATCCAGATGGAAGACAGAAATCACTATGTCCCCCCCGAGTGGTCTTTTCCCTGTTCTAGGCTAAATATATTCTCTCAACTGTTCTTTGTTACACTTGCTACATTCTGTATTGGGGTCATAATTTTGAAGTTGTATTTTCAATCATCCTCTGAGTTGGGCGCTTCTCGAAGGCATGGGCCATATCTTATATTTGAATATTTCTGATAGAGTTTCAATGAGAGAAACATGGTATTAAATTTCTTCACTGTCTAGGGGGCTATTCTTGTTTGGGTATTCTCTGGTTTATCCTTCATTAAATAAATATGTACTGAATGCCTTTTGCTGTTAGATCCTGTAACAGCATTTAGGAGTATAATAGTGAAAGAGACTGACATACTCCTCATCTTCATGGAACTTAAAATCTAGTGTGAGATACAGAGGACGGAATGGGCAGTACAAAACAAGGTAATAAGGCTGTAATACTGGAAGGACATAGTACATGGTTTGCAACCAAGGCTTTTGGGATCAGAGAAGACTTTTGTTTCCTGTTGTTAAAACAGAAAAAATGTTCCAGTTGTGGTCTAAACAGTTCTGATAATCACATTCTTCATCTGTACATATGTCTGTTATTATAGCTTCAGGTCATATTAATTTTTTAATGCCACTACTTATTGTTCATTCATTCAATAAATTTTTAGTGGACACCTATCATGCACAAGAAGCTGTGCTAGGAACATGGGCTACAACAGTGAATAGGAGTACATTTACTATGAAGCTTAGTAGATTTACTAAGAAGCTTAAGGTCAAGGGTTCTCACTTGCAGGGGTCCCTTCCAAGGCCCTATAGCTAATTTTGTATTCTTTGTCTTAAAGATGATTTTGCAATTTGTATGTTCTTCAAGTCCATCAAAACCTGTATCTGCCTCTGGCTAGTATTCTATGGTATGGACGTACCATAGTTTGTTTAACCATTCATCTGTTGAAGGATATCAAGGCTGATGTCAGTTTGGGGAAATTACAAATAAAGCTGCTATGAATATTTATATAGAGTTATTATATGAACATAAGTTTTCATTTTCTGGGATAGATGCTAGGGATAGTTGCTAGGTGATATAGTGGTTGTGTGTTTAGTGGTGTATTTTTTTAAGAAATTGACAAACTATTTTCTAGAGTGGCTGTACTATTTTATATTTCCATCAGCAACATATGAGTTATTCTGTTTATCCACATCCTTGCTAGAATTTGGTATTGTCCTTATATTTTATTTTAGCTATTTGGATAGGTGTATATTGATATCTTATTATGGTTTTAATTTTGACTTTCTTAATGGCTAATGATATTGAACATATTTTCATGTACTACTGGCCATCTTGTATTCTCTTTGGTTCAATGTCTCTTTATGTCTTTGTCCATCATCTAATAGGATTATTCTTTTATCTACTATTGAGTTTCAATAATTATTTATATATTCTAGATAAAAGTCCTTTTTAAAATGTGTGGTTTGCAAATATTTTGTCCTAGTCTGTAATCTTATCTGTTTACATAGGTTTTCACAGAGCGATAGTTTTTAATTTTGGTGAGGTTCAATTAATTCACTTTTCCTTTATGGGTCATGCTTTTGGTGTCCTGTGAAAGAATTGTTTACCTAGCCCTAGAGCCCAAAGAATTTTGTCCTGTGCTTTTATCTAAAGTTTTTATAATTTTACTTGATCTATTTTGAGTTAACTTTTATATAAAGAGTGAAGATTAGGTTAAAGTTACTTTTCTTAACTATGGATATTCATTGCTCCAGCACCACTTGTTGAAAAGACTATGCTTCCTCCATTGAGTTGACTTTAGACCTTACTCAAATACCAGTTGAGTCTATTTATGTGTTTTTACTAGAGGCCTGGTGCATGAAATTCTTGCAAGGGCGGAGGGTGTCCCTCAGCCTGGCCTGCACCCTCTCGCAATCTGGGACCCATGGGGGATGTCCGATTGCTGGTTTAGCCCCTGTGGGATCAGGCCTAAACTGGCAGTCGGACATCCCTCTTGTAATATGGGACCCCTGGCTCCTAATCGCTTGCCTGCCTGTCTGCCTGCCTGATCACCCCTAACTGCTTATCTGCCTACCTGATTGCCCCTAACCACCTTTGCCTGCCTGCCTGATCACCCCTAACCTCTCACCTGCCTGCCTGATCACCCCTAACCGCCTCTGCCTTGGCCTTCCGCCACCGTGGCTTCATCTGGAGGGATATCCACAGTGACGTCTGGAAGGTCTTGGCTGTCC
>NW_006296282.1:113322-116239 GCF_000327345.1 Myotis davidii | reverse complement strand
CTGTCCCAACTTCCTCTGCCTCCTCCCTAGAGTTTGTATACATGTGTACACACACACACACACACACACACACACACACACACACACACAGTGGATCTCTACATTTACCCCTCCAATAATACCACACTCTTTTGATTATGATAGCTATATAATAAATCTTAATATGTGGGAGAATGATTCTTCTCACCTTTTTGTTCTATTCAGATTGTTATTGATATTCTAGGGCCTGTGATTTCCCATATAACTTTTAGAGTAAATTTTCCCATATTTACAGACATACATGCTAGGATTTTGATAGGAATTAGAATAAACTTGTGGATCAACAAGGGGAGAATTAACATCTTTATTATCTTCCAATCCATGAACACAGTATATCTATTTAAGTATTTTATTCCTTTTATCAGCAGTTTTGCAATTTTTAACATATATTTTCTATCCTGTACATTTTTTGTTAAGTGTTATACCTAAATTTTCTTTTTCTTGAGAGCAATTGTAAGTGGTATTGTGTTTTTAATTTTTTTTGTGTGCGTGTGTTTTAATTTTGGTTTCATCTAGGATTTTTATGGTTTCATGCCTTACGTTTAACTCTTTTATCCATTTTGAGTTTATTCTAGTGCAGTGATGGCGAACCTATGACACGCGTGTCAGAGGTGACACGCGAACTCATTTTTTTGGTTGATTTTTCTTTGTTAAATGGCATTTAAATATATAAAATAAATATCAAAAATATAAATCTTTCTTTTACTATGGTTGCAAATATCAAAAAATTTCTATATGTGACACAGCACCAGAGCTAAGTTAGGGTTTTTCAAAATGCTGACATGCCGAGCTCAAAAGGTTCTCCATCACTGTTCTAGTGTATGGTGTAAGTTGGTAAGTTTCTTTTTTTCATGTATTTCTCCAATTTTTCCAGCACCATTTATTGAAGATACTATCTTGACACCATTTAATGCTCTTGCCTCCTTTGTCAAATATTAATTGAGCATAGTGTCTTAGGTCAATTTCTGGAATCTCTGCCTGTTTCATTGATCTACATGCCTGTTCTTGATCCTGTGCCAGGCTGTATTGATTACACTGGCTTTGTAGTATAACTTGAAATCTGGTGTTGTGATATCTCCAACTTTATTCTTCTTTCTCAAGATTGGTGTGGCTATCCGGGGTCTTTTTTGATTCCTTATATATTTTGAAGTGTTTGTTCGAGCTCTGTGATATATGCCATTGGTATTTTAGTAGGGATTACATTGAATCTATAGATTGCTTTCAGTAGTATGGACATTTTAATATGTTGATACTACCAGTCCATGAACAAGGTATATTCTCCCACTTATTTATATCTTCCTCTATCACTTTTTTCAATGTCCTGTAGTTTTTCTACCACAAGTATCTTACCTCCTTTGTTAAGTTTATTCTTAAGTATCTTAATTTTTTTGTTACAATGATAAATCGGATTTATTTTTTTAGTTTCTCTTTCTGAGTATTCATTATTGGTCTATAAAAGTGCCATCGACTTCTGGGTATTAATTTTTTATCCTGCTATGTTGCCAATTTCATTTATTAAATCTAATAGTTTGTTTAGTGGAGACTTTAGAGATTTCTATGTAAGATATTATGTCAACTGCAAATAATGAGAGTTTTACTTCTTCCTTTCCAATTTTGATGTGTTTTATGTTTTCTTGTCTAATTGCTATGGTTAGCTCTTCCTGCACTATGTTGGGTAAGAGTGGTGAAAGTGGACATCCCTATCGTGTTCCTGTTCTTATGGGAAATGGTTTTAGTTTTTTCCCATTGAATATGATATTGGCTATAAGTTTGTCATATATGGTCTTTATTATGTTGATATATAATTCCTCTATTCCTGCTTTCCTGAGTGTTTTTATCAAAAACTAGAGGTCCAGTGCATGAAATTCGTGCATGGGGCAGGGGGGAGGATCCCCTCAGCCCAGCCTGCACCCTCTCCAATCCGGAATCCCTCAGGGGGTGTCCAACTGCCAGTTTAGGCAGGATACAGGGACCACTGGCTCCTAACTGCTTGCCTGCCTGCCTGCCTTATCGCCCTAACTGCCCCTTGTCTCAGCCTGATCACCACTAACTGCCTCTGCCTGCTGGGCTGATAGCCCCTAACTGCCTCTACCTCAGCCCCTGTCACCATGGGTTTCTCTGGAAGTTGTCCAGAAGACGTCTGGAAGACGTCCGGTCTAATTGGCATATTAACCTTTAATTAGTATAGGTTATTGTACTATTTATTTGTATTATTTGTCTTTTTATTTTGTTATTATTTTGTATTCTTACTTATGGTCACCCCACACAACCTGCTGCTCAGTCATTTGTTTGTCGCTCACTAACCCGCCTGCCGGCCTGGTCACCCCACACAGCCTGCTTGTTCAGTCGTTTGGTTGTCCCTCACTACCCCCCGCCCCCTGCTAGTCTGGTTGCCCCATGCAGCCTGCTGTTGAGTCATTTGGTCAAACCTCACTAACACCCCCTGCCAGCCTGGTTGCCCCACAAAGCCTGCTGTTTGATCGTTCCTGATACTGGGATGGCATCCTACACAATTTGCATATTCCTCTATTATTAGTATAGACTAGAGGGCCGGTACACAAAAATTTGTGCACTCAGGGAGAAGGGGGGGTCCCTCAGCCTGGCCTGAGACCTCTCGCAGTCTGGGACCCCTTCGGAGATAATGCCCTGCTGGCTTAGGCCTGCTCCCAGGTGGCAGAGGGCAGACGCAATCCCTAGGTGCAGCCCCTGGTCAGGCTCAGAGCAGGGCCAATTGTGGAGTTGGGGTGCCGCCCCCTGTCATGCACAGAGCAGGGCGATCGAGAGGTTGTGATGCCACCCCCAGTCACGCTCAGGGTAGGGCCGATTGGAGGGTTGGGGCACCGCCCCCTGTCACACTCAAGGCAGGGGTGGGGGGGAG
>NW_006296282.1:106352-109615 GCF_000327345.1 Myotis davidii | reverse complement strand
GTCTCCCTGGGTTTGTCTTTTAGTTGTATTTTTGAAGTTGTTGTGTGAGGCAGCAATTTCTGGTGTTTACCTATGCCGCCATCTTGGTTTCTCTCTGATTTTTGTCTTTTAATTTGTTTATGTGGTATATCTTGTTTATTGATTTGTGGATATTGTACCAGCCTTGCATCCCTAGAAGAAATCCCACTTGGTCATTGTGTAGTATTTTTTCAATATATTGCTGGATCTGATTTGCTAATATTTTGTTTAGGATTTTAGCATATGTTCACTGGGGATATTGGCCTGCAAATTTCTTTCTTTGTACTGTGTTTATCTAGAACAGGGGTCCTTAAACTTTTTAAACAGGGGGCCAATTCACTGTCCCTCAGACTGTTGGAGGGCCGGACTATAGTTTAAAAAAAAACTAGTCAGCTGCTAAGCAAGAGGCAGCAGCGGCAAAAACACCCGGCAGTCCGACTAAATATTTACGTCCTGCGGGCCGTAGTTTGAGGAACCCTGATCTAGAATTAGGATAATGCTGGCCTAATAAAAAAGAGATTGGACATGTTACTTCCTCTTGGATTTTTCTGAATCATTTGAGGAGGATAGGTGTTAATTCTTTGAATGTTTGGTGAAACTCCCCTGTGAAGCCTTCCAGGCCGGCACTTATTTTCTGGGATTTTTTTAAATTACTAATCCTATTTAATTAGTTGTTTTTGGCCTATTCAGATTTTCTGATTTGGCCTGATTCAGTTTTGTAAGATTGTATTTTTCTAGGAATTTTTCCATTTCATCCACATTGTCCAGCTTTTGGCATTTTGTTATTCACAGTATTTTCTTACATTCCTTTGTATTTCTGTGATGTCAGTTGTTACTTCACCACTTTTGTTTCTGATTTTATTTATTTGGGTCCTCTCTCTTGGTTTCCTCATGAGTCTGGCTTAAAGTGCTTCAATCTTGTTTATCCTTTCAAAGAACCAGCTCTTGGTTTCTTTGATCTTTTGTGTTGATTTTTTTTAGTCTATATGTAATTTATTTTTGCTCTAATCATTATTATTTCCTTCCTTCTACATACTCTGGGAATTTCTTGTTCTCTTTCTAATTCTTTAAGTTGTATAATTAAATATTTTATTTTTAATTTTTCTTATTTTTTTGAGCTAGGCCTGTAATGCAATGAACTTACCTCTCAGGACTGCTTTTGCTGTGTCCCAGAGATTTGGGATTGTTGTACATTCATTTTCATTTGTTTTCAGGATATTTTTTATTTCTTTCATGATCTCATTGGTAACCCATTCATTGTTTAGTAACATTCTATTATTTCCATGTGTTTGAATGTTTTTGCGGTGTTTTTACTGTAGTTGATTTCTAATTTCGTTCCACTGTGATCTGAGAATTTGCTTGATATGACTTCAGTCTTCTTGAATTTGTAGAGACTCTGCCTGTGTCTTAACATGTGGTGTATCTTTGTAAATGTCCCATGTGCACTTGAGAAGAATGTATATTCCATAGCTTTGGGGTGAAATGTTTTGAAGATGTCAATTAGAGCCATATGATCTTCTGAGTTGTTTAGGATTTCTGTTTTCTGGTTGAATTTTTGTCTAGAATATTTAGTCAGTGATGTCAATGGGGTATTGAAGTCCCCTACTATGATTGTATTGTTGTCGAGCTCTCCCTTTAAGTCCTCAAGAAGTTTTTTTTAAAAATATATTTTGGTGCTGCTCTATTGGGTGCACATTTACCGTGTTTATGTCCTCTTGTTGGATAGATCCCTTTAGTATTATTTAGTGACCATTGTTGTGTCTTGTGTTGATCTTCATTTTGAAGTCTATTTTGTCATATATCAGTATTGCCACCCCAGCTTTATTTTTGTTTCCATTTGCATGGAAATTTTTTTCCCATCTCTTCACTCTTATATTTTGTGAGTCTTTTGTTCTGTGGTGGTTCTCTTTTAGTCAGCATGTATGTGGATCATGTTTTCAAATCCATTTAGCTACCCTATGTCTTTTAATTGGAGCATTTAATTCATTTACATTTAAGGTTATTGGTAGGTACTCATTTGTTTCCATTTTATTCTTCTTATCTATGTTTCTTTCTCTCCCTATTTCTTCTTTTCATTACAGCAGTGCCTTTAGCATTTCTTGCAGTGGTGGTTTGCTGGTGATAAATTCCTTTAATCTTTTTTTTTTTTTTGTCTCAGAAGCTCTTTATTTTACCATCTATTGTGAATTACAGCCTTGTAGGATATAGTAATCATGTTTCAGATCCTTGCTTTCCTTTACCTTGAATATCTCATGCCATTCCCTTCTGGCCTGTTGTGTTTCTGATGAAAAATCAGCTTACAGCCTCTTAGAGCTCCTTTGTTGGTAACAAATTACTATTTTCTTGCTGCCTTTAAGATTCTTTCTTTGTTTTTATTTTTTGGAATTTTAATTATGATGTGTCTAGGTATGGACATGTTTGGGTTTTTCTTTCTGGAGACTCTCTGTGCCTCCTGTAATTGAGTGACATTTTCCTTCACCAGGTTAGCGAATTTTTCTGCCATTATTTCTTTAACCAGATTCTCTATCCCTAGCTAACTTTCTTCTCCTTTTGGTACTCCTATGATGTTAATATTGTTACATTTCATTTTGTCCCACAGCTCCCTTAAACTGTCTTTCTGCTTTTTAATTCTTTTCTTTATGGCTCTATGAGTGAGGGATTTTTTCTACCATGTCTTCCAATTCACTGATCTGATCCTGCACTACCCCTGGTCTGCTGTGTATTCTTTCCAATGTGTCCTTTATTAGTAATATGCCATTCTTTATTTCCATCTTGTATTTTTTCATATTTACTATATCTTTTCTCACGCTGTTAAGCATCTTTGCCATAATTTTTCTGTACTCTATCTGATAAATTTCTTATCTCCATTTCATTTATCTCTTCTTCTGGAGAATTATCTTGTTCTTTCATTTAGCTTGTTTTGTTTTATTGTTTTTTGGGTTTTTTTTTTTTTTTGTTTGTTCCCCCCCCCCCCCCATTTTGGCTGCCTGTTTGGGTTTCTGCCTATGTATTAGGTAAATCTGCTTCAATTCCCAATCTGTAGTGCAGGTCTATGTCAGACGCTGTTTGCAATTGGCCCTGAAAACCCTGTTTGGAGCTCTCAGCAATGCACAGCTTCTTTCTCCCTCTGCTGTGGCTGGATGCCTTTGAAAAGGACCAAGATGTGCACTAGGGTATGCTTTTTTTCCCTAGGCCCAAGCCCAGCATCAGGCAAAGACTCAACGCCTCCAGAGATCACCTCTGCC
>NW_006296282.1:84841-106003 GCF_000327345.1 Myotis davidii | reverse complement strand
AGCCTCCTCACACAGCTCTAGTCCCCTCTGCCCTCCCTCCACTGGAGCCTAAGATAAGTGGCTGTCCATGAAATTTTGTGCACTGGCCTTTTAAGATGGTGCCTGCATTTCTGATTGGTCATTTTTCAGTTTCTACATCTTTTCTCATGCTGTTGAGCAACCCTGTAACCAATACTTTGAACTCTATATCTAATAAATTGCTTATCTGCATTTCATTTAGCTTTTCTTCTGGAGAATTCTCTTGTTCTTTCATTTGGGGCTTGTTTGATTTTTTTGGCTCCCCATTTTGGCTGCCTATTTGGGTTTGTGTCTATGTATTAGATAGATCTACTATGCCTCCCAAGCTGTAATGTAAGACAGTGTTAGACGCTGTTTCTGACTGCCCCTGAGTACCCTGTTTGCAGCTATCAGCAATCCGCAGCTTGTGGTTCTCTATGTTGGGGCTGGGTGCCTTTGGAAAGGACCAAGATGTGCACCAAGGTCTGCTTTTCCTAAGCCCAGTCCCCCAATTATATTAGGCAAAGGCTCAAAGCCTCCAGAGATCCACCTCTGCCTGCAGTATGATTGTTGTAGTCTTAATTAGCCTCAGGCTATCAACCACAGGGTGGAGAGAGAGAGGATTTCCAAGAGGGTGAGGCAATTGCTTTTGCCTACAGTCTTATTGTTATTCTCAGTCTCATAATGGGCTTCAGAAACTGCACAGTGTGGGGCAAGGTGTTTTCCAACAGGGTGGTACAATTGCTCCCCATCCCTCCAGGCAAAAGCTGCCTGGATGGTATAGATCTGCTGGAGATAGTTGTCTTCTGCAGTATGAGAGTGTGACTCAACACAGGAAATTAGTTGCAGCTTTCTGAGCTCTATCCCCAGAGTCCCCAATCTTTGTTTCTGTTCACATAGCTCAATTCCACTATGCTGGAGGCCAAGGTGAATAGCTGCACACAAAATTTTGTATATTGGCCCTTTAAGAGGGTGCCTGCATTTCCAGCTGTCTCTTCCTGGCAGACAGCAACCATGCTGCTTTTCACAGCCAGATGTTATGTGGGCACCTTTCTCAATTCTGGTGCTCTGGCCTTATGGCCCCAGCTTGGGGTTTAGATCCCAGAGTTCATAGTGGGAACCCCCACATAACTGAGATATCACTCTGGAACTTGAGCTGCCTGTTGGAGTCTTGCCATCCCTTTTGCACTTCCGCTCTTTCTACCAGTCTCTATGCAGTCTCCACTGTCCATCCTTGGTTATCAGAGTTCTCTCCAGCTAGTCTTCAGTTTATTATCCAGGATTTTTTTCCTTCATTTTAGTTGTAATTCCATTTTGGTCCTCAGAGCATGTCAGTGTAGTTTCCACTTACTCTGCCACCATTTGGAATTGTCTCATATTTATTTTTTAGAAAACTCGACACCATTTTCCATAGTGGTTTTACCAATCTGCATTCCCACCAGCAGTGTACTAGGGTTCCTTTTTCATTCTCAAAGATAGACCCCATGTTAGGACACAAACTAAGTCTCTAAAAATTCAAGAAGATTGAAATCACATCAAGCATCTTCTTGGATAACATGACATGAAAGTAGAAATCAACTACAATAAAAATACTCCAAAACATTCAAACACAGGTAGGCTAAATAGCATGTTAATAAATAGTGAATGGGTTATCAATGAATCATGGAAGAAATTAAAAAAAAAAACCACTAACCTGGAAACCAATTAAAATGCACACACAACAACCCAAAATCTATGGAACACAACCAAAGCAGTCCTGAGAAGGAAGTTCATAGCACTATAGACCTATCTCAAGAAATAAGTAAATTCCCAATAGACTATCAAGTCCTACAACTTAAAGAATTATAAAGAGAAAAAAGAGCCCAGAACCTAGCCTGTATGGTTCAGTGATTGAGTATCGATCTATGAACCAAGAAGTCACTGTTTGATTCCCAGTGAGAGCATGAGCCTGGTTGCAGGCTCAATCTCCAGTCAGGGGTGTGCAGGAGGCAGCCAATCAATAATTCTCTCTCATCATTGATATTTCTATCTCTCTCTCCTTCTCTCTTCCCCTCTGAAATCAATGAAATATATATATGAAGAGCCCAGAGTAAGTAGAAGGAAGGAAATAATAGAGATCAGAGTGGAAATAAACGTCGTAGAGACTAAAAAACAAAAACAAACAAACAAAAAACAACTCATAAAAGATCAATGAAACCAAGAGCTGGTCTTTGAAAAGATAAATAGAGTGATGAACCTAGCTAGACCAGTGATTCCCAAAGTGGGCGCTACCGCCCCCTGGTGGGCACTGCAGCGATCCAGGGGGGCGGTGATGGCCACAGGTGCATTTGTTTTAACTTTGTTTGTATTACCTTTCTATTCTGAGTTCAATAGATAGTTTCATAATTTCAAACTTCAATGTTTCTAATTTACACCTTTCTTTACTATATTTTACGAAAAAGGTAGAAACATTAATACATATATCTTTCTGTTTAATTGCTATTAAATTTTTTAAAAAAATTAATTTCCAGGGGGCGCTGAGTAATATTTTTTCTGGAAAGGGGCGGTAGGCCAAATAAGTTTGGGAACCACTGAGCTAGACTCATCTAGAAACAAAGAGAGAGGCCCCAAACAAATAATATCAGAAAAGAAAGGTGAAATAACAACTGACACCACAAAAAATACGTAGGATTGTAAGAAAATACTACAAACAACTAAATGCCAATAAGTAAACTACACCACCTTATGAAATGGACAAATGCTTTGAAAAATACAACCTTTCAAAACTAATTCAGGAAGAATCAGAAAACCTGAATAGGCGAATATCAACTGATTAAATTGAAGCAGTAATAACAAAAACTCCCAGGAAATAAAAGTTTGACCACATAGTTTCATAGGGGAGTTTTTCTAAATATTCAAAGAACTAACACCTATCTTTCTCAAACTCTTTCAAAAAATCCAAGAGGAACACATCCAACCTCTTTTTATAAGGCCAGCATTACCCTAATTCCAAAACCAGATAAAGACATTACAAAGAAAGAGAATTACAGGCCAATATCATATAGATACTAATATCTTCAACAAAATATTAGCAAGTCAGATCCAGCAATATATTAAAAAGACCATACCCCATGACCAAGTGGGATTTATTCCAGGGATGCAAGGCTGGTACAATATTCAGAAGCCCTAGCTGGTGTGGCTCAGCTGGTTCAGACCTGTGGACTCAAGGGTCCCATATTCAATTCTGGTCAAGGGCACATGCCGGGTTGTGGGTTTGATACCCAGTGTGGTACGTGCAGGAGGCAGCTGATCAATGACTCTCTCTCACCATTCATGATTCTGTCTCTCTTCCTCTCCCTTCCTCTCTGAAATCAATAAAAATGTACATATATATTAAAATACCCACAAATCAATAAATGTGATATATCATATAAACAAATTTAAAGACAAAAATCACATGATCATTGATTGTAAAAAAATGTAAAAAAAGCATTCAATAAAATCCAACACCCATTTTTGATTAAAACTCTCAGCAAAGTGGGAATAGAGGGATCATTTCTCAACCTAATAAAGGCCATATAACAAACCTGCAGCCAACATCATGCTCAATGGACAAAAACTTTATTGCTTTTTGAAAGAACCAGACTTTCATTTCATTAATTTTTTATTTTGTTTTATATTTTCAATTTCATTGATTTTTGCTCTTATCTTTATTTCCTTCCTTCTGCTTCCCCCTGGGTTTATTTTCCTCTCTTCCCACCCCCTAGTTTCTTGAGTTTGGAACTTAGGTTATTGATTTGAGACCTTTTCCTCTACTTTTTCTTTTTTTTTTTATTGAGTTCAGAGAGAGGAAAGAGAGGGAGAGAGAGAGAAACATCAATGGATATGTGAGATAATCATTATTTGGCTGATTGCTGCATGCTCCCTACTTGGGATCAAGCCCATATCCCAGTCATGTACCCTGACTGGGAATCAAACCATGTCCTCCTGGTTCATGGGTCTATGCTCAACTGCTAAGCCACACCAGACTGGCAAGACCTTTTTATACTTCTTATGACAACATTTAGTGCTATAAATTTGCCTCTCAGCATTACTTTAACAACATAGTAGATACTTTGCTACATTGTATTTTTATCTTCATTCAATTCTATGTTATTTTTATTTCTTTTGATACTTCCTCTTTTATTCATGAATTATGTATAAGTGTGTTTTCTAATTTCCCTGTGTTTAGAGATTTTCTGTTGTCTTATTGATGTCTAATTTAATTCTATTATGATCAGACTAGAGGCCTGGTACACAGACTTGTGCATCATTGGGGTCCCTCGCCTGGCCTTCACCCTCTCACAATCTAGGACCTCTCAGGGGATGTCAGAGGACCAGTGCATGGATTCGGCCCAATTCCCACAGGCCAGGCCGAGGGACTCCACCAGTGCATGAATCCACGCACTGGGCCTCTTGTATGCATATAAGATCTTTGGTTAATCTCTTCCCACCCTTTCTCCTCCCCCTTTCCCTCTGAGATTCATCAATCTGTTCCACGTTTCCATGCCTGTGCATTGAGCATCTGTCCCCTGGTGGTCAGTGCGCGTCACAGCTACTGGTCAAATGGTCCAGTGGTTGAATGGTCGAACGGTTGCTTAGGCTTTTATATATATATATATGGATAACATACTGTATGGTTTTAATTTTTTTTAAATTTGTTGAAGTTTGTTTCATGGTTCAGGATATGTCCTGTTACATGAGCACTTGTAAAAATGTGTATTCTGTTGTTAAATGGAGAGTTTTATATATGGAAATTAGATCATATTGGTTGTATTTTTCTGATTTTCTATATCATTGTTAACTTTCTTGCAGATCTATCAGTTGCTGAGGATGGGATGTTTAAGTCCCTAACTATAATCCTGAATTTTTTCTATTTCTACATTTAGTTAAATTTGTCTTTTTATGTGTTTTGAGGTTGTATTGTTTGTTGTACAGTCATACATCCCTTAATGACAGGAATAGATTCTGAAAAATGCCTTATTAGGCAGTTTCATTGTTGTGCAAACATTACAGAGTGCATTTACACAAACCTTGATGGTATAACCTACTACAAACCTAGGCTAGATTGTATATACTATTGTTCCTAGACAATAAACATATACAGCATGTTAATATAATGAATACTGTAGGCAATAGTAGCATATTGGTATTTGTGTATCTAAATATCTGTAAACATAGAAAAGGTACAGTAAAAATACAATCCTATATAATAAAAGGGTAATATGCAAATTGACCCTAACAGCAGAATGACCTCTTGACCAGTCACTATGAAGCACACTGACCAATTCTTGGTCTCTTTCCCCGCTGGCAGTCTCCCATTGCCCAATGGCGAATGGGGAACCATGGGTGGGTGACGGGGGTTGGGGGCAGCACCAGGCCAAGGCCTCTGCCCCACCAATTGCCCCACACAGAGGGCGACCCGTGGCAGGAGCAGATTGGAGAGGGTGCAGGCTGGGCTGAGAGACAACAACCCCTGCTGTGCACAAATTTCATGCACTGGGCCTTTAGTATAAAAGATAAAAATTGTAACCTGTAACAAGCACTTAATATGAATGGAGCTTGTAGGACTGGAAGTTGGTTTGGGTGAGTCAGTGAGTAAGTGGTGAGTGAATGGGAAGGCCTAGTAGATTAATGTAGACTTTATAAACACTGTCCCACAAGTCCTCCCCCTGCTTCCTTTCAACAGGGTCAGAAATAGAACATCGAAGCTGTCAATGCTGCTCCATGAACAGGGATGTGGGCTGGATTGATTGGAAATATCAAGGAGAAACTGGCTGGGTAAGGCATAGATCATTGTTTTAGTGACTTGTCAGGAGCAAGTGAAAGGTGGCTTGAGTACTAGTAGGAATAAGTAATCAAGATGGAGATATTAAGAAACATAGGGGATTATCATGGAAATGTAGCTTTGGCTATTCCATATTGGAGCAGTTGGCCACATTAAGGAACTTTGCAGTTTTTATATTTTAAAAAGAGGGTGTTGAACATTGAGAGGGTGTAGAAATGAGGACTCAGTTTTTTACTTTGGAAATTTGTGTTTGGTTCCATTGACCATATCTGGCACAAAGGGTTCTCTCTGGCATTGAATTGATAGGAGAAATAAAACTTATCTATGCTTTATATCATTACAACCTAAAAATATTTCCAAAGTATAGGGACAGGCTGGCCCCACACTACTACAGAAATCAAAGTGGTAGTGGCACTGAATACTTGTTAAGATAGCTCCTGTGGACTTCTGTCCTTGCACAGGATTTCAGGTTCTCAACAAAAAATTAATAGAAATGTACTCTGAAAACCATCAGGTTAGATCTGGAAGGGCTGTAGTGTCCTCTGAATATGTAGTGCCGTGGGGACAGGCTTCTCTGTGCTGAAATAGGTCAGTGGCTGACTGATTGGGATGTTATCTGTGCACTCAAAACTGAGGTACTATGAATGAGGTAGATCTATTGCTAAGCCCTTCCAGATATTGCTCCCATTAGAGAAAATAAATTCCTCCTCAACCACATTCCTTTCCTTTCTTACAGGAAATATAGATCTTTTATATAATCTTATGGGACTACCTAATGGTCCTATAAGGTCAGTGGTTCACTGACACATCATTATGCAGTACATGACTGTACACACATTTAGAATCACTGCATCTTCCTGGTGGATTGATCTTTTATCATTGTGTAATATCCATATTTGTAGTAATTTTCCTTGCTCTGAAATCTACTTTATCTGATATTAATATAGTCACTCTTGCTTTTTCTTTAAAAAAGTGATGTTTGTATGGTATATCTTTTTCAATCATTTTACTTTCAACTTACCTATGTTGTTGAATCTGAAGTAAATTTCTTATAAAGAATATATTATTGGGTCATATATTTTTTATTCACTCCGTAAATCTTGGTCTTTTAATTATTATATTTAGAACATTTACATTTAAGGATATATACACACAGGTGGTGCTCAAGTCCATCATTTTATTATTCATTTTATCTGTTTTCGCTTCTTTGCCTTCTTCTGTATCTCTTTTCTTGTATTCCCATGGGTTAGTAGGACATTTTTAGCCTGATTTATTAATAATGTCTTTGAGCCTGGCCAGTGTGTCTCAGTGGTTGGGCATTGACCTGTGAACCAGGAGGTCACTGTTCAATTCCTGATCAGGGCATATGTCTGGGTTGTGGGCTTGATTCCCAGTAGGGGGCGTGCAAGAGGCAGCTGATCAATGATTCCCTCTCATCATTGATGTTTCTAACTCTCCTTCTCCCTTCCTCTCTGAAATCAATAAAAAATATTTTAAAAAGAGATATTTTCTTTAAAAAATGTCTTTGAGTGCATCTCTTATATAATTTTTGTAATGGTTGTTTTGGGTATTACAATATACAGTACATAAGTAACAGTCTACTGGTAACATTTTACCACTTGAGTCAAGTTTGGAAACTTCACTTGTATTTAGGACTCTTTACCTTCTTCCCCACATTTAAATATACTTCATTGTCTTTAATATCAGATGTTATTATAACTTTTATTTGAATCATCAAATAAGATTTATGCAACTCATGATAAAAAGGGTAGTCTATTGTGTTACCTATATTTCTGTTCTTTCAATTGTTTCTATTTTCTTCCTCATGTTCCTTCTTTTATCATTTCCTTTGTGTTTAAAGAACACCTTTTAGCTAGTCTTTCAGGGTAGGTCTGATAGCAACAAATTCTTATCTGAAAATGTGTTTATTTCTCTTTCATTCCTGAAAGATTTTTTTCATCAGAATTCATGGTTCACAATCCTTTTCTTTCATAACTTAAAAAACTGTTGTCACATTTTCTACTGGCCTCCATTGTTTCAGAATAGAAATTCTGGGTCTTTTCAATTGGTGTTCTCCTATAGGTAACATGTCATTTACTTTTGTCTGCTTTTAAATTTTTTTTTGTCTTCATTTTCAAAATTTTAATTATGATGTGTCCTGGCATGAATTTCTTTTGAGTTCATTCTGATTGAAGTTGACTGAGCTTCCTAGATGTTTGTCGTTTACCAAATTTTGGAAGTTTCAACCATTATTTCTTGAAATATTATTCTATCTCTACATCCTTTCACCTTTCTTTCTGGGATTCCAATGATATAAGTATTGTATCTTTTATTATTGTTCCACATTACCTGAGGCCTGTTTATGTTTTTTCAGTCTATGTTTTCTCTGTTCAAATTAGGTTAACTCTACTGTTCTGCCCTCAAGTTCACTAGTTCTATCCTTTGTCATCTCCATTATACTATTGAGCCCTCCAGCAATCTTTTTTTGTCTGTCATTATTATTTTTTATTTCTATAGTTTCTACTTGTTTTTTTAAAATAAATTCTGTTTCTTTTTTTAAATATATTTTATTGATTTTTTACAGAGAGGAAGGGAGAGAGATAGAGAGTTAGAAACATCAATGAGAGAGAAACATCGATCAGCTGCCTCCTGCACATCTCCTACTGGGGATGTGCCCGCAACCCAGGTACATGCCCTTGACCTGAATCGAACCTGGGACCCTTCAGCCCGCAGGCCGACGCTCTATCCACTGAGCCAAACCGGCTTCGGCTAAAATAAATTCTGTTTCTATTCATAATTGATTTTTGAAGCATTTTTATGATGGCTGCTTTAAAATCTTGTCATATAATTCTAATATCTGATTCATACTATGTTGGCCTCAAATGATTATCTTTTCTCCTTCAGGTTGTTATTTCTTGTTTCCTGGTATGATGGGTGATTTTTTACTGTACCATAGATGTATATATATCATGTTAGGAGATTCTGGCTCCTATTTAAACCTTTATTTTAGCAGACAGCTTCATTGTTTAGGTTTAACATGTGAGTCTTGGCCTACTTTTGTTGGTTGTGGTTCAAATGGAAGTTTGATTTTTATAGATTTTGTGGTATCATTTTGGTTTGCTTGGTTTATCTGTTGAGGTCCTACCATTTTCTGCTGATGTGCCTTATAAGTCAGAAAAGATTTGCTCAGACTTGCTTGCCACTGTCTCTGAGTGAAGGAGGTTCACAATGAGATTCTCCACCAGTGTCCCTCAACCCACACTGGCCTGGTGTCTCTGGGAAGGAAGAGTGTGCTGGGTCTGTGAGTCAAAGAATCTTCCTGAAACTGAATGTTTGTGGTGACTTGAGTCCCATTTCTGGTTCTATCTTCCACTACCAGTGTCTTTGGGTGAGAGTGGAGAGTTTGGGGCCCATAGGGACAAAGAGCTTTCCAGACCAGGCTGCCTGCTGTAGCAGGGTCTCTTTTGTATGCTCTGTCTGCCAACCTCAGTATTTCTAGGTAGGCAAGGAGAGTCTCAGGCCTGGTGGGGAAGGATAGTACCTCCCTGAGCTACTTATTTTTACGTAGGCTACTATGATATTGTGAGAGTTTTCAGGTTGGCAAACAAATGGAGATTTGGGGTGAGAGTAGCACATTCAGAGAGGGTATTGAAGCTCTGTGTTCTTTCCTAATACTTTGCCCTATTTATCTCTTCCATCTTGCTGTTCCAGAGTCATATATATATATTTATAAGAAAGAAGTAATCCTATAAGTAAAATGTTTCTCTGAGTTCTGTGAGTCACTTTAGCAAATTAATCAAATACAACGAGAGGATCATTGAAACCTCTGCTCTATAGCTCGGTCAGAAGCACAGAAGATAAACCTAGACCTGGAATTGACCTGGAACTGACATCTGAAGTCAGGGGAGGATAGTCTTGTAAAACTAAGCCCTTAGCCTGTGGAATCTGAAGCTCTATCCATGTAGATAGTGTCAAAATTAAGTTGAATTCTTTGAGACCCAGCTGGTGTTGGAGAATTGTTGGTGTGGAAACACACCGCCCCTCCCCCCCAACCACACATTGAAATTGGGTCCAGAACCCTTTTAGTTGATCCTATGTAATAATAATGCTGTGCTTGCCTAATGTTATCAGAGGAACTCTTGTTTGATTCTGGAGAGGAATGAGACTACTTAGACTGCTGATCTCTCTTGCTAGGGTGGAGGATCTAGAAACACTGGGTCTGGGTGATGTTTCTGTATTGGGTACAGGGACGCAAAACATCCTGTTATTGAGCAGTTCTTCTAGTTCTGGGGTCCCAAAATAGCTCAGCTTCTTCTTAACACCCTGCAGAGATCTCCTTTGGTTGTCTGTTGTGCCATTTCCAGGTTTTATAATTGTGCTTAGCTGTAGGGAGAAGGGAACAACATCATTCTGCTCAGACCAGAAGTTTTCCATTCTCTTTAATACTATGTTCTATACCACTTGCTTAGAATTGAGATTAAATTCACCTGCTTGCAAACATGACTTTCTTCTTTTTGAAAATCAGAACTCCATTTGTCCCTCTCCAGACTTCTGTCCCTCTGTCATTAGTCATAATTCTGTCTAGACAACGTTGGGAAATTTTAGCCCAAGATCTTTTCAGTATCCTGGAATGTGATTATTCCAGGACAATTCTTTCTTTCTTTCTTTCTTTTTTTAAGGACAATTCTTTCTTAATCTCTTCTTGTTTCTCTGTGATACTGTTGTAATACCTGGTTATTATTTAACAGGAAAGGAGTAAAGGAAAGACTAGATAATATAGGCATGCCGTTTACACATCTTTGCTAATTTAACACTCTCCAAGTCTATTCCCCACTGATTGGCTCTTGGCTCACTTGCTTACTGTTTGCGCTTGACTCCTGTTGCAGGGGCCATATTCTCCTGCATTCACCCATGTGGCCCACAGCTATGTGGGCTCCACACTATGGACTAATGTACTTTAATTAACCTGAAGCTGAACTGGACTCAGCTACAACATGAAAGGGAAGCTGTGAACACTGGCCCTCCTTTTGACTCTACTGGAACCTCAGCTGTACCTTTTGCAGGATTGGATTAAGGGACACAGGACTTTGGAACTCGAGGAATGTAACTCCATGCAAATAAAGTCTACCACATCTTATTCTCCCATGGCGGCTTCTGAAAGTGTTCATTTCAGCAGCGCCCCAAGAACACCTCTCATGCTTGCAACAGAGGGATCCAACAACATCTGTTTCTGTTTTCTTCTACTAATGTTTGTTGTACCCTTTCTTGTTTCTTAACAGGATACATGAAAGTAAAGTAGGAATTGGGTTATTTTTTTTGTCTTTGTCACCTAACAATATATTTCCTCTTATTGCTAATGGCCATTAGATATCCCCTTTTGTTATCTATCCTCAGGATATTTGTGTAAGTCTCAGGTCATTCTGAATCTTGGCTGTTTTAGTGTTTTACAGGTACATGTCACTCTCTTGTAGTTATTATCACTGGTTATATCTCCTTTGTTACACCAGTAGAGTGATGTATACCAACTTGAGAGTCAGGCAGACATGTGTTTGAATCTCACCTCTATCTCTTCCTAGATGTGTGATTTGGGATTGGTTATTTAACCCCTGGCTGAGGAAATGGAAGCTCAGAGGATTAAATAACCAACCCCAGAAAATGGAAATAATAATATTATTACTAATAGGAACACTTCATAGGGTTATTTTGATGATTAAATGAGATAAAAAGCATTAAACCTGTAGCATAGTTCCTGACAAACTACTCAATAAATGCTATTAATTTTAAAAACCTGATATTATAGAAAACTTTATACAACTATTGCTTGATACCTATCCTGTTCTCCTTTATTGTAATTTTATAGTCAGAATTTTATTTTTGAGAGCGTTCCAGACAGCTTATGTAAATTAAAGTTCTCAGAGAAAGAGATTGCATATCTTTTAAATTGTGAAATTTCATGTAATTTAATTGTGACTGGCATTCTTATGCTAGCGTTGGTGATGGTCCTCTCACTGAGTAGTAAATGCAAATGCTTCACAGCTCTGTCTCCATGCAATTGATGTGTAGGTGTTAAATTAGCCTTTCTGGTTAACCATCCATAAATATTTCAAAATGCATACCTCATGTGGGTACTTAGCTTGCTTCTACATGCTACAAAAATTCTATGTTGTTAGACATTTCACATTATGATATGTCCTACCTATATTTCTTGCTGTGTTGTAAAATAAGTTCATGGTTATAGAACATCAACATATTTCTCTGGTGAAAAATGCAGTTTATTAGGCACTTGATTTGAACTTTTAAAACAAGAATCATATCAAATTTAATGTTTTGTACAGTGCCCAAACTGTCATTCAGATGTTTATCACTAATGATTGTACCTAAAATAATGTAGCAATTGTATGAAAGTCAGCAAATTGACATCATTATGAGTGTATTCTAACTAACCTGTTTCTTCCAGTGTATTTTCCTCAGAGTTAGAGTTGGTAATCTTTTTAATCTTGGTGAATTCTTTAGGTTTCATGTTTGATACCTATAATTCTGGAACCTCCCAAAACTATCTTAATTAGAGGCATGTTGGAATGTGTTTGAAATTTTTCTGCTGTAGTTCAGTTAGTTCTGGGCAGTGTTATGTAATCTTAAGGATGTGAGTTTTCTTCAGAGATTCAACCTTTCTTCCTTTCCTCCACCTATTTTGTGTTGTTTTTCTTAGCTCTTCACCTCCTCCCCTGGGGAGAATAAGAATCCTAATTGTTGTTATTCTTTTGGAGATGTTTGGAACTAAGGTATTGCTAACCCTGACCTTTTGAATGTTCTGGGTTATTTTTGAGGGCCCGCACTGGCATTATGAACAATTTCTAACTTGAGTAAATTGGATTCCATTATCAGGAATATAATTGAAATGACACAAGAGCTAGTTTTTTTTTTTTCTTGTTGGTATCATGAAATGGTGGTGTGCAGTGGCTAGGTAGGTTCTGTATTTTCTCAATGATGTTTCATTGGAAAATTAATTCCCAGATGTGGCTTGTTTATATGCTTGAAGAATGGTCTTAAGTCCTTTGCAGGAGTAAGAGATTGATTTGTGGTGGTTGGGGGTTCTTTTTGTTCATTTACATAACTGTAATTTGCCAGAGAAAAGTAGATTTAAGGGACTGAGCCCTTGGGCCTGAACTACAGATGACTCCTCTCTAGGCTTTCGTAGCCCACTGCTCTTTCCTTGTTTCATCCTTTAGCTCAATCCATGACTTTGCTTTTCTTAGGGAAACATATTCTGGCTTCTTCTTTGTGAAGGAGCCTCTTGCTTAGACTGTTTTCACATTGTACCATGTGTCTGGAATAATATCCTCTCCTTTGTCTGCCAAACCCTTCTTCTGCTGTCAGACTGAGAGAGCTAGAAATCTCATCTCCTTCATTAAACTCTGCTGACCTCAGTGTCACAGAAGTGACAGCTCCATGAGGCATAGATCATGTAAACACTTTTCTTGTCAGTTTATGTAGATGTTCAATGTGTTTATACTGCTTTCTTGGTATCTTTGTGGGATAGTTATGTATTGTTTGCCATTTTATATTTTAAATCCACAAAAAGGAGAAATCCTATCAGACTTACTGGATATTCAGCCTCACAAGTAAGTAGGCATTTCATACATTGCTCTTTGACGGCAATGTTATTGAGGGCAAACATGGACAAAAAGCTTCCGAATAATTAGAACTTTTTGCTGTTGTTGAACTTTATAATGGATAGCTGAGTTTATAAGCTTAGGAAATGAGACTTAAATGATTTTAATTCTTGACCACACAATATCTACTACAGAATTTTAGAAGTTTCATTTCTTTCCCCTGTAAACCAGCCAGGAGATCCAAAGATTTGACTTCATTGCTTTGTTATCCTACTACATTGCTTCATAAGCATGATAATGCTGCCTTTGAATTTATACACCATTGGCTGAAGAAGTCTTAAATTTCTGTTGTTAAATTCTCCATGAATCTGACTGAGCATGTAATAGACTTCTACCTGTGGGAATATCATTATCCATTCACTACATGATCTGTAACTTTTAGGACAGAGACAGAATCCTCTTCACTCAGAACTTTGTTTGCATTTTTTTCTTTATGTCCTAGCACATTCTATCACTCATCTAGCTCCACCAGTACCAAACTAATCATAATTTTCCATGGTTACTGCCATATATTTACTCACATAATGTTACATCCTCTTGCAGTACTTTTCTTCTATTTTTTCAACTTCTTATTTATCTGGCATATTCTTATTGACTTAACCTCAAATGTCTTCTATCCTGTGATCACTTTTAAAAAATTTCTTTTTCTATCCTCACCCGAAAATATATTTTTATTGATTTGAGAGAGAGGAGAGGAGGCAGAGGGAGGCTTTCACTAGGCTGAGGAGATATTATTCAGAGAATTCTAGAACCCATCTATACATACAACCCTCATGCATAACAATGTATACAGGAGAGAGAGAGAGGAGGGAAGGGAGAGAGAGAGAGAGAGAGAGAGAGAGAGAGAGAGAGAGAGAGAGAGAGAGAGAGAAACATTGATGTGAGAGAAACAATGATCGGTTGCCTCCTGTACACACCCCAACTGGGTATGGAACCCACAACCTGGGTATGTTTGCTGACCAGGTATTGGGCTTGCAAACTTATCATATATGGGACGACACTCCAACCAACTTAGCCACACCGGCCACGACCCTGTGATCAGTTTTTGACCCTTGCACCAGACAAAGTTAGTTACTTCTATTTCTTCCATATTACATCTTCTACATACCTTTTGTTTTAAGCACATCAGCATTGTATTTTCACCATTTGTGTTGGTGGTCCTATCCCCAACAATTCCACTGTGAGTTTCTTAACAATGGGGACTTTTTATTTCTCAGTCTTATAGAGTTATTGACACATACCATGTGCTCAATACATGCTGAAACTAATGAATGAATGAATGAGCCAAGGGCAGGCATGTCAATAGAATTAGAAACCATGACTGTGGGGACTTATGCTTCATGTTTGACATATTAACTTGTATTACATCAATTATCCCTCAAGAAGAACTAAAAGCTGAATAAAATTATAAAATACTTGTTTGAAAGCACCAGAGAACTACCACAACAACTAGGAGTCAAAAAAAAAAAAATCCTAGAGAGGAAGTTGTGTATTTAGGTGAGCCTGACATTCTGTACTACATTTCCTTTGAAGGCATTTGCCAATGCAACTGCAACTGCTATGGGTAGGGAGACTAAAAAGCCAAAATAAAAATAGTAACTAAGAGACAAATTGAACAGAGATTTCAGCAGTCTGGTAGGGCTATAGAGACAAAAGTTAGAGTTCAAGGATACCATTATAATCAGGACTTCAGAGCGCAAGATACAAAAAAAAGGAAAAAACAATGAATTTAGTCCAATATTTTATGCTACTTTTCCCCTTGCATCATTTGCTGATTTGTAAGTGGTATAGGTAAAGAGGTTGAGCAGTTAAGCAGAAAGTGGCAGGTACAAATCTGAGTAGCTAAGCATAGCTTTCTGCAATTTCACAATGCTAGAGAGACAGAAATTGGAATTTAGAGCCTGCCAAAAAGGAGGGACCCTGGTAATTACCCCGGGTTTTCAGTTGGAATCCCCAAAGGGCTAAAGTCTAAGAGTAATGATGAACTAGAAAAATACCATTCCTCATAAAGACTAAAACACAGCTTTGCATCAGCTCAATCTCGGGTAGAATTAAAGTGATCTGTCCTTCATCACCTGGCAGAAGCAAAAGTAAATCTTCTCTGAAGGAAGATAATATCATACAGAGCTCCTCTAACTTTTAATGTGCAGTATCTGGCATTTAATCAAAAGTTACTAGGCTTACAAGTATGAGTTTGCTAGGGCTAACATAACAAAGTACCACAGACTTTGTAGCTTAAACAACCAAAATTTATTGTCTCGTGGTTTTGGATACTAGAAGTCAAAAATCAATGTATTTACAAGTTTTCTTGCTTTCTGAATGCTGTGAGGGAAGGATCTGTCCCAGGTCTCTCTCCTTGGCTTATAGACATGTTTTCCCTATGTCTCTTCACATTGTCTTTCCTCTATGCATATTTCTTTGTCTAAACGCATCCCTTTTTATAAGGATACCAGTTATACTGGATTAGATCCCACCCTAATTAACTCAGTTTAACTTGATTACTTCTGTAAAGACCCTATTTCCAAATAAGATAATAGTCTGAGATAATAGGGGTTAGAACTTCAACATATGAATTTTGGGGGAGGATACAGGTCAACCAATAATACTAGGTCATAGGGCTACAAGAAAAAACAGACAATAGGAGGGTCTTGACATGTGGTTGAGACATTAGACTTAAGAAACTCAGCCTAACTGTGATTATTATGGAGAATATCAGCATAGAACTAGATTTTACATGAAAGAAAGGAAATTCTGAAACTGAACCTTATAACAACTAAAATAAAAAATTGGATAGTTGAGTTGAGCAGCAGATTAGATATAGTTCAAGAGAACATTGGTCAAGTGAAAGATAATTCAATAGAAAATATTCTATTCAGAGTGAAGGACCAAGGGGGAAAAGATAGAAGAGACAAAAAAGAATACAACCATGTCAGTAATTTATTGGCTTCATTTTAGTGTACCTGTTGAAAAACCATGAAAAAACACACCCATAATCTCAGCCTCTGTAGTGAACAATATATTTACGGTCATACAGACCCAGATTAGAACCCCAGCTCTGTCTCTTAATTTCTTACTGACTATGTGATATTAGATTAGTGATTCCCTGAGACATAGTTCCTCCTGTCTAAAAGGAGGACATAATACCTATCTAACAGGGTTGTTGTGGGAATGAAATTAGATAATGCATGTGAAAGTGCTTTATGTATTGCAGATCCACACACATTAAAGCATTTGTTCTTTATTGTGTAGAACATATAGTAACTTGGGATATATCTACTATTATGATCAGAGATCTTCAGATATTTATTTATTTTCTAGAGTCAACATCTGCCTTAAAAACACTTCAGACTAAAAGCCTGTTCTATCTGTTGCTGTATGTACTTGAAAAAAGAGGGGTCTTTGCTGTGCTGTCCATTATCCTGTCAGGTCTCATTTTACCATCTTTGTTAAAAGTTAAATCTGATTGCCCTAACCGGTTTAGCTCAGTGGATAGAGCGTTGGCCTGCGGACTGAAGGGTCCCAGGTTCGATTCTGGTCAAGGGCATGTACCTTGGTTGCGGGCACCTCCCCAGTGGGGGACGTGCAGGGGGCGGCTGATCGATGTTTCTCTCTCATCGATGTTTCTCTCTCATCTATGTTTCTAGCTCTCTATCCCTCTCCCTTCCTCTCTGTAAAAAATCAATAAAATATATTTTTTTAAAAGTTAAATCTGATTCATTAAGATTACTGAGATTTCCTGTTTTTTTCCCCGATTCCTAAAATATTTCATAGAAATATATCTTGTTTAGGTACGTTAATAAATTTTTATTTGTGTTTCACCTGTCAATTTACACTTTTGTTGTATTATTTTTAATCCCATCATTCCTATGCATCAACTCATTTAATAAACATTTGTCAATAGACTATGTGCCCAGCATTGCACTGACTGCTTATGATAAAGGATGAGTAATAGAGCTAGTGGGGAAGTTAGATAGCTAAATACATTTGAAATAGCAAAATAAGTGCTATAGGGGAGGCATAAGATCACAAAAGAGAGATTACATCTGCCTGTGGTGCTACTGAATAGGTGACCTTTGAGCTAAGTGTGTAATGATTAGTAAAAAATACCTTGTGGATAAAGGACAGATGTACATTTCAGGTAGAGGAAGGGGAAATTGAAGAATTTGATGTATTCAGGGATCAAATGTAATTTGGCATGGCTAGAGTGTAGGATGGTAAGACAAGAGAATGGGATGGAGTGACAGAATCAGCTGAAAAAAAAATGAAGGAGCCAGAGAAAATATTAGAGCATAGATGAACATAAGGAAAATGAATCTAGCTGGGTGGAAATTGATGTGGAGGTGCTTCGGGTTTAGTGAAGTGAACAGATGGATCTGGGTGAGTGTGGTTAGAGTGGTATCCTTGGATGACTATATTTCCTGGACTCTTCTCTCTTTAAATCTCCATCACATATTTCCTCTTCAGTTCCATATTAAGAGAAAGCAATCCATTGTGAAACCTCCAAAGGTTTTTACTCCCACACTTACTCATCTACTTGTATCTGTGCCTATTTTTTTCTATATTCTTTCTCTCCTGTTACTATTGATACACTGCCTGTTTTTCATCTAAAGCCAGCCCTTCACCTATGCACTAGATTACAGTTTTTGCCTACAAAAGGACATTGCTCTAGCAATTACACCCTAGTTCTTCTCTTTCTCTCACATCTCTCAGACAATCCCCTAGCAATTCTATCAGCTAAACATTCTAATTTTATCCAAACTATGTCACATCCTCTTGATTACAACCACCCTGATATCTCTGAACTAGGTTGTTTCAATAGCCTCCTAAGCATCTCTGCTTCACCTTTTCACCTTATTTTATTCTAATCTCCACCCAGAAGCCTTAATGATCCTTTTAAAACACACATCAAATCATGTCGCTCTTCTGCTCCATTTGGCTTCTGAGCTCAACAGACCTTAATATGGCCTACACAAAGCTACCTCGTTGACCACACTTTCTGCCACTTCACCCCTTATTCTTAGTACCAGTTAAGCATACCAAGCATGCTAAGGGACATTTGCACTTTCTGATTCCTCTGTGTGGAATGTCTCCCTCCATCCTCAACAGATCCACACCATCTGGTTTGCTTATTCACTTCTTTGAAGTCTTTCTTCAAGTCACAGCTATCCTTCCCAGACCACACAAAACTCTTCTGCCTACCCTCTTTGTTTGACATCGTCTGCTTTATTTTTCTTTGTATCATTTATCCTCTACTTTAAATAGTTTTCATTTATTTACTTGTTTATGTTCTCCCCTTAGAATGGCAGTATTATTTTAGGATTAGGATTTTGTTTTGCTCACTGCTATATCCATAGTACCTAGATGTATTAGGTGCTTGATAAATATTTTGGAATGAGCAAATGAATTAATCAATCAGTTAATCCATCCTCGAGGATATGAGTCTTGATGGGGGTTTTCAAAAGATGAGGGGATATGACTTGGTGGAAAAGATAGGGGAGGGACATTCCATATAGAGGCAGTGTCATTTACCATGACAAGACTATAAGAATTGAGCTCCTGAGGTTTGGGGGACAGCAAGCATTATGACTTACTGCTATGAAATGGCTGCTAAGATGTAAATGAAAGTGGTAGCCTTATTTTATATCCTATTCAGCCTTCAAACCCTCAAATCATACCTCTCTGGAGCCACATTTAACATTGCAAGTTTTGCTTTTGCAGCTAGATTGTTACTTCCTTAGTTCAGTTTTGTGTACCCAAGAGGTGCTAAAAAGTGTGTGTGATGATGGAAAAGGAAATTGCCCAGTGCTGTGAGCACTTTAGTAAGGTAGTATCTATATTTTGTGAGTTTTGATCAGTGGACCATAATGCAAAATATTTATGACAGTTATCCTACCCCCTTCATTGCTTTATGTAAGTTAGTGCTAGTTACTATTAACTCCCAGACATCAATTTTCTACTTTTATCCTGAGAAGAAAGTCATATATGTCAAACTTCATCAAATTGTTCATGTAAAATTGGTGAGTTTTATTATACTTTACTTGAGGCCTGATGCAAGAAATTCGTGCATGGGTAGGGCCCCTAGGCCTAGCGGGCGATCAGGCCCAATCTGTGGGGTGATGGGGGGGGGCCACTGGCACCCACCTTGGCTGGCCTGGCGCCGCCCACTCATTGGCCCTGCCCCCCGCAACCGCTGTCAGTCACCTCCCTCTGCAGGGTGACTGGCAGGGCAATTAGGGGTCCCTGCTGGCACCTGCCTTGGCTGGCCTGGGGCCTGCAGGCTGGGGCAGCTCCTGCATTGAGTGTCTGTCCCCTGGTGGTCAGTGCACATTATAGTGACTGGTTGTTCCACTGGTCATTCCACCATTTGGTTGATTTGCATATTAGGCTTTTATTATATAGGATTTTTTCTTTAAAGATTTAGTTAAATTCTCCAATGAAATCATGTCTACCTGGAGTTTTCTTTATTGGAAAGTTTATAACTATATATTCAATTTATTTAGTAGATATAGAACTGTTCAGGTTGTCTCTTTCTTCTTGAATGAGTTTTTTTTATTTTGTATCTTTCAAAGAATTGGTCTGTTTCAACTAAGTGTTGAATTTATGGGCATAGAGTTTTTCGTAAAATCCTCTTTTTGTCTTTTTAATGCCTGCAGGATGTGTTGTGCTAACCCCACTTTTATTCCCTATATTGGTAATTTGTGTCTTCTTTCCCTTTTTTCTTAGTTTGTATAGCTAGAGATTTATCAATTGTATATATCTTTTTTTAAATTTTGAATTGGCCGACGCTCTATCCACTGAGCCAAACCAGCCAGGGCATATTTATCTTTTTAAAGATCCAGCTTTTGATTTCATTGATTTTTCTCAATTAAAAAAAAATCATTTACTTTTTGTTCTTATATCACTTATTTCATTTTGCTTATTTTGAGCTTACTTTGCTATTTTTCTAGTTTTATTGAGTTGAATGCTTAGATTATTGAATTGAGAACTCCGTCCTATACTAACATAAACATTTAATACTATAAATTTTCTCTGAACACTGATATAGCAATTGAATGGGAGTGGCAAGAATAGATTTGTTTTGTTTTATTTTGTTCTTAACCTTGGGGGAAACATTAAGTCTTTCACCATTATCTTCTTAACACTAGATTTCTATAGATGATCTTTAGCAGCCTGGAGTTTTGGGGTTTTTTTTTATCTATTTCTTGTTTGCTTGAAATTTTTATAAAGAATAGATGTTGAATTTTGTTAAATGCTTTTTTGAGTACCTATTGAGATGATCATTTGCTTTTTTTATTTTGTTGATATGGTGAATTATGTTGATTAGTTTTTGATATGTTATTGATTTTTACATCTATGTCTCTGAGAGATATTGATCTATAGTTTCTTTTTGTAATGTTTTATTTGGCTTTGGAATCAGGATAGTACTAGCCTCATATAAAATAAGATGGGAAGTTCTCCCTTCTCTGTATTTCCCAGAAGTTCGTGTGAAATTGGTATTGTGTGTTCCTTAAATATTTGGTAGAATTTACCAGTGAAGCCATCAGGGCTAGAATTTTTTCTTACTGGGAGGTTTTTAGCAACAAATCAGTTTTTAAAATATATGTGCAACTATTAGGGTTATCTACTTATTATCCAGTGAGCTGTAATATTTTCTATTTTTTTAATAAATAAATTTCTTTTTTTATT
>NW_006296282.1:74540-83282 GCF_000327345.1 Myotis davidii | reverse complement strand
GGCACCAAATCCATTTGTTAAATCTCCTAGTATTTTTGATGGAGTCTTTAGGTATTTCTATGGACAGTACCATGCCATCTGTGAATAATGACAGTTTTACTTCTTCTTTTCCACTTATCATGCTTGTTTGACTTCTTGTCTGATTGCATTGCCTAGCACTACCAGTACTCTGTCGAACAGAAGTGGTGAGAGTGGGCATCCCTGTCTTGTTCCTCTTCTTAGAGTAATTGTTTTTGCCCATTGAGTATGATGTTGTCTGTAGGTTTGTCACATAAGGCTTTTATTATGTTGATGAATGATACCTCTATGCCCAGTTTGCTTAGAGTTTTTATCAAGAAAGGGTGTTGGGTTTTGTCAAATGCTTTTTTCACATCAATTGATATGACTATGTGGTTTTTTTTTCTCAATTTGTTTATATGATGTATCACATTTATTGATTTGCGGATATTGTACCATCCTTGCATCCCTGGGATAAATCCTACTTGGTCATGGTGTATGATCTTTTTGATGTACTGCTGGATCCGATTTGCTAGGATTTTGTTGAGGATTTTGGCATCTATATTCATGAGGGATATTGGCCTATAATTCTCTTTCATTGTATTGTCTTTATCTGGTTTTGGGATTAGGGTGATGTTGGCTTCATAGAATGAGCTGGGAAGTGTTCCTTCCACTTGGATCTTTTGAGATAGTCTGAGGAGGATAGGTTTTAGGTCTTCCTTGAATGAATATTTTCTATTTTTAACAGACTCATAGATACAGTGAACAAACTGAGGGTTGCTAGATAGGAAAAGAATGACGGGATGGGTGAAAAATGTGAAAGAAGTAAAAAGTTGCAAAACAGTCATGGGGATGTACAGTACAGCATATAGAATATAGTCGGTAATATTGTGATAACTATGTATGGTGCCAGGTGGGTACTAGACTTATTAGGGGGAATCACGGTAGATTATATAATTGTCTGACCACTATCCTGTACACCTGAAACAAATACAAAATAAAAAGTTTCTATTTTTCAAAGAATTGACCCATTTTGTCTAAGTTATCAAATTTATGGCCATAGAGTTATTTGTAGTTTTCCCTTATTATCTTTTACTGTTGTGGGGTCAAGAGTGATGCCCCGTTTTCATGTCTAAAATTGGTAATTTGTATCTTCTCTCCTATTTTCTTGGTTGTTATGTCTATAGGTTTATCAATTTTATTGATCTTTTTAAAAGTCCAGATTTGGGGTTGATTAAAAATAGAAACATAACAGAGACAAATTTCATTTATTTCTACTCTTATCTATATCCTTTTTTCTCCTTGCTTTGTGTTTAATTTGCTTTCTTTCTCTAGTGTTTAAATTGGGAGCTTAGGTTACTAATTTTAATTTTTCTTTATCTTCTAATATAAGAATTTAATGATGGAATTTTCCCTGTCCACAGTGTTGTAACTACATTCAAGAAGTTTTAATATGCTGAATTTTCATTTTCATTAAATTAAAAATATTTTAAAATTCCCTTGAGAATTTGCCTTTGATTCATGGCTTATTTTGATGTATGTTGTTTAATTTCCAGATATGTGGGGGATTTTTTTTATATATCTTTGTTATTTCTGGTTATTTCCATTATGGTTAGTGAACATACTTTGTATGATTTCAATTTCTAAAAAACTTTTTGTTATACCTATTTCTATGACTAATATCAGAAAACAATAAGTATTTGTGAGAATGTGGAGAAATTGGAACTCTTGTGCATTGTCAGTGGTATTCTAAAGTAATGAAACCATTATGGAAAACAGTATGGTATTTCCTAAACAAATTAAGAATGGAACTCAGAGGGGAGAGAGTTGGCAGGGACAGAAAGAGATTAACTAAAGGACATATATGCATAGCCCATGGACACAGACGATGGTAGGGTGAAGGCCTGGAGTGGGCTGGGGCTGGGTAGAGGGGAGCGAAAGGGGTGGCGGGATGGGGGATGCCTGTAATACTGTCAACTACATATATAGAACACTACCATATGTTTCAGCAATCCCATCCTGTATAATAAACGCCTAATATGCTAAGTGTCTGACTGTTCATTCGACTGTTCAACCAGTCGCTATGACACGCACTGACCACCAGGGGTCAGACACTCCAACTGTTATGTTAGCTTGCTTCTGGGTGTCCCGCCGACTGGGACTGGGTGAGACGGACTGGGCATGCCCTAGAGCCCTCTAGTGGCCCCTCCCTGACCCAAATCATACACCGATAGGGTTCCTTCGCCTGGCCTTTGCCCTCTCTCAATCCAGGGCCCCTTAGGAGATGTCAGAGAGCTGGTTTTGGCCCGATCCCCGCAGGACAGGCCGAGGAACGCCATGCACTGGACCTCTAATATATATATCTCCAAAAGAATTGAAAGCAGGATCTCTAAGAGATATCTGCACACCTCTGTTCATAGCAGCACTAACAATAGCCAAGAAGTGGAAGCAGCCCAAATATCCATGAACTGATAAAGGGATAAACAAAATATGGTAAATGTGTACCATGGAAAATTATTCAACCTTAAAAAAATAAGGAAAATCCCATGGCACCTAACTTTATGTTAGTTTTATAGTCCCCATTCTTACATTAAGATGGTGGTAAACTCAAAATTTCAGAGCTGAAATTACTTGAGGATTTCACTATGTAATGTTCATTTGTTCAACTGATTTTCTGAGCAGCATTACCATGCAAAAATTAGGCTTGGAATCAGACCAGCTAGATTTGAATCTCAGCACAGATATTTACCATCATTGCGACATTAAAGATATTGCCCTCTAAGCTTTGGTTTCCATGTTTTAAATAGAATTTCTAATAATTGAATACCTATTTTATAGAAGGGTGTTAAGCAAAACCAAGTATATGTAATTATTAGCATAGAACCTGGTACATAGTAAGTTTCCAACAAAGGCAGCTCTTGTTATAGTTGGTGGTATTTAAACGTAAATGGTGGGAATTAACATTCATCAATTTATATTTTATTTCACTGATTTGGACCCATGGCTGAAATATGTTTTGAATCTGGAGCATGTAATCTAGCTACAGATCCATTTAGTTGATATATAAAATCTTAAACAACAACAAAGGAATCCAGCTGCTACATGCTATAACATGGATGGACCTTAAGAACATTATGCTAAGTGGAATAAGCTAGTCATAAAAGGACAAATACTGTATTATTCCACTTATATGATGTATCTAAAGTAGGTAAATTTATAGAAAGAGAATGGAATAGTGATTACCAGGGATGGGGAGGAGAAGAAAAAGGGGAGTTGTTTAATGTGTATAGTTTCAGATTTATAAGATGAAAAACTTCTGAATATACTTAACACTACTGAACTGTAGACATAAACATGGTTAAGACAGTAAATTTTATGCTATGTGCTTTTTTTGGCTTTTTTTCCCCTTTATTGATTAAGGTATTACAAATGTCTCCTTATCCACCCCCCCCCCATCCTCCTATGTGCTTTTTTTAAAACCAAAATTTTAATAAAGACTTTTTGAGGTTTGTTTTTATGAACCAGAATATTACCTAACTTGGTGAATATTCCTTGTTCACTTGTAAAGACTACATATGTGTTTTACTCTTGCTGGATGGAGTGTTTTTATAAATGTCAATTAAGTAAAGTTGATTAATAGAGTTGTGCAGTTCTATATCCTTACTGATTGTCTGTCTACTTGATTGCTGAAAAAAAGAGTATTAAAATATCCAACTGTAATTTTTTATTGCCCTATTTATTGTTTTCAGTTCTATCACTTTTTGCTTCATGTACTCTGAAACTCTGTTATTAGTTATATACATATACATGATTGTTATGATTTCTCGCTGAATTGATTCTCTTATCACTATGTTATATCCCTACTTATCCCTAGAAATATTTTTTATTCTGAAGTCTACTTTGTCTTATTTTAATATAGCTACTTCAACTTTATTTGAATTATAGTTTACACTAGAGGCCAGGTGCACAAAAATTTGTGCGTGTAATTGTTGGTCTTCAAAGTTTTTTGGTTGACCTGAATGTTCTTTGTCTTTCACATCGAAATCATCACTTTTAATGAGTTTAAACCAGTGTTCACAAGTATCTTGAGATGGAGCATGTTCACCATAAGCTTCATTACTTTATTTTCAAAATAAAGTAATGAATTAAAACTTTCCACAAATGCTTTTTTTTTGGCATGAAATTTGACATTTTTAAGCATAAAAATATCTATGATGTTAAAGCCTTCAGAAAATTTGACATATGTTTTGAAGCTTGCTGTCAATACAACAAAATAGCATACATATTAAATTGCATATTTATCAACATATGTGTAACTCCATCTATTGAAAAAAATCCCCATTATTAACCGATACACCTAGTAGTTGTAGCAGCATAGAGACAGGCTGTTGAAGGCTTACTCTATCTTGGACAAAACTGGAAATTGGTCTTTCACTTGTAAACTATATATTTGCATTTCAAATAGGTGCTTTTTATAGACAGCAAAGAGTTTTCTTGTGTTTTTTTTTAATTTAATCTGACAATATATGGGTTTTAATTAGAATGTTTAGGTAATTTTCATTTAATGTAAATGTGGTTACATTTGGTTTGAATCTACCATTTTGCTATTTAAATTCTATTTTTTTCCATCTGCTCTCTAGTTTTTTTCTCTCTGTTCTTGCTTTATTTTGGAGTAATTTAATTTTTAATAACTTGATTTTATCTCCACTATTGGCTTATTAATTATATGTCTTTGAGTTGTTGCACTTATTACAGTCTTTCTTAAAATACTATTATACTACTTCACATATAATGTAAGAACTATACAAAGATATAGTTTTATTTTGTCCCTCCTATTTTTTGCACTGTTGTCATACATACTTTTACTTCTACACATCATGTAAACCCCACAATGCATTATCATTTTTGTTTTAAACCATCATTTACCTTTTAAGGAAATATTTTAAATTATAAAAGGAATTTTCTATATACCATTTATGGCACTCTTCATTTCTTTACATAAACCAAAGTTTTCTTCTAGTATCATCTGAAGAGCTTCATGTAAAATTTATTAGAATGTAAGTTTACTGGTTATGAATTTTCTCAGCCTTTGTTGGCCTGAGAACTTCTTTATTTAGTGCTCAATTTTAAAAGACAGTTTTACTGGATAAAGAATTCCAGGTTGATAGACTTTTCTTTCATAATTTTAGAGATGTTACCCACTGTCTTCTAAATAGCACAGTTTCTGATGAGATGCCTATGGTCATTCTTGCCTTTGTTCCTCTATACAGGCATACCTCAGAGATATTGTAGGTTTGGTTCCAGACCATTCAATAAGCAAATATTGCAACAAAGCTAGTCATGTGAATTTTTTTGGTTTCCCAGTGCATGTAAAAGTTACGTTTATATTATACTGTAGTCTACTTAGTGTACAATGTCATCATGATTAAAAAGCAAAACAATGTACATGCCTCAATTCAGTGATGGCGAAACTTTTGAGCTCAGCATGTCAGCATTTTGAAAAACCCTAAGTTAACTCTGGTGCCATATCACATATAGAAATTTTTTGATGTTTGCAACCATAGTAAAACAAAGACATATTTTTGATATTTATTTTATATATTTAAATGCCATTTAACAAAGAAAAATCAACCAAAAAAATGAGTTTGCGTGTCACCTCTGACACACGTGTCATAGGTTCGCCATCACTGCCTTAATTTAAAAAGTAATTCATTGCCAAAAAATGTTTACCATCCTCTGAGACTTCAGTGGATCTTAATCTTTTTACTGGTAGGTCTTGTAGAAAATACAGTATCTGTGAAGTGCAATAAAGTAAAGTGCAATAAAGCAAGGTATGCTTGTATAATATGCCTTTAATTTGGTTGCTTTTAGCATTTTCTTTTTATCAGTAGCTTAAAGAATTAGGTTATGGATGCCTTAGGTGGTTCTCTTTATTGCCTTGTTTGAGATTTGGTGACCTTGAATTTTCAGGTTTATCATTTTTAATAAATTAGTAAATTGTTGGCTAATTTTTTTGCCTTTATCTATTTCTGGGAGTCCCATGATCTGTTTTTATTTTATTTTTTATTTTTAGTGACTTTTCTCTCTGTGCTTCATTTGAGGTGGTTTCTATTGTTTAGTCTTTAAGTTTACTGATCTTTTTCTGGAGTGTGTATTATGTTGTTAATTCTTTCTATGATTCTTTTTAGTTTGGATATCATATTTTTAATTTCTACAAGTTCTATTTAAAAAAAATTCTATGAGGTTTGTAGTGATGCCCTCTATTTCTTTCCTGGTTCTACTAATTTGATTATTCTCTTTGTTTTGCTTTGTCAGTCTAGTGGTTTCTCAATTTTATAGAACTTTTGAAGTAACTAAATTCTAGTTGTGTTGATTTTTCTCTATTTTTTTTACTCATTATTTCATTGATCTCCTTTCTAATATTTATTTTCTTCTGCTTTTTTTGTTTAGATTACTCATTTTTTTTCATTGTCTTAAGGTAGAAGGTTCTTGATTTGAGATCTTCTTTTTTAATGGAGACACAGGTGTAAATTTTTCTCAAGCAGTGTGATACTGCATCCCATAAATTTGGTATGTCATGTCTTCATTTTTATGCATCTCTAAATATTTTATAATTTCCATTGCCATTTCTTCATAGATCCATGAGTTATTTAGAAGTATATTGTTTAATTTACATATATTTGTAAATTTCCCAAATTTATTTGTTATTGATTTTTAGTTTTATTTCACTGTAGTCACAGAATATACTTTATGGTTTATGGCCTTTTAAATGTATTGAGGATTGTTTTATGGCCTGGCAGATGGTCTACAAATGTCTAACCGACGTTCTGTGTATACTTGAGAAGAATGTATATTCTGCTCATCAGTTGGAGAGTCTCTTATGTCTGTTTGGTTGTTAGTTTTTTTAAGTGTTATATATCTTTGTTTTGCCTAGTTGTTTTTATTTAAATATATTTTTATTGATTTCAGAGAAGAAGGTAGAGGGAGAGAGAGATAGAAACATAAATGACGAGAATCATTGATCAGTTGCCTCCTGCTCACCCCTTACTGGAGATCAAGCCCGCAACCCAGATATGTGCCCTTGATCAGAATTGAGCCCAGAACCCGTCAGTCCACAGGCTAACATTCTATCCACTGAGCCAAACCAGGTAGGGCCCTAGTTGTTTTAATCATTATTGAAAATGGGGTGTTGAAGTCACCAGCTATTATTGTTGAATTGCCTATTCCTTTGATTTTGTCAAATTTTGCTTCATGTATTTTAGGGCCTTGTTGTTAGCTATATACATGGTTTATAATTGTTATTCCTTCCTGATGGATTGACTCTTTCATTGTTATATAATGTAACTATTTTATGAGTAAATTTTTTTCTCTAGTAAATATGTTATCATAGTAAGGCCACTTCAACCTTTCTTATGGTTGCTATTTTCATGATATGTCTTTTTCCATTCTTTTAATTTCAAGTAATTTATATCTTTTGCTCTAAAGTGTATGTCTACTAGACAGCATTTAGCTGAATCTTGTTTTTTAATACAATATGACAACCTCTGACTTTTGATTGGATTGATTAAACCATTCATATTTAATGTTATTGATATAGTTGGATTTACATCTGTCACTTTACTTCTGGTTTTCTGTTTTGTGTCTTTTACACCCTCTATATGTACATTGATGCTTTCTTTTGCATTAAATGAATATTTTCTATGTAACATTTTAATTATTTTTATTATTTTTCACTATATTTGTTTGAATTACATTCCTAATTGTTGCTATAGGGCTTACCATATACATCTTAATTTATCACAATCCAGTTCATAATTTTATTAACTTAACTAGAGGCCCAGTGCATGAAGTTCACACATTGGGGGGGGGGGGGAGTCCCTTACCTAGGCCTGCGTCCTCTCGTAATCCGGGACCCCTCAGAGGATGTCGAGCCTAAACCAGCAGTCAGACATCCCTCTCACAATTCAGGATGGTTATATTTATGGTTCTGGATGGTGAAAATATAATGAAAATATATGAATATATTACTTGATCACATGATTGGTAGAAAAACAATTCGTGAACCCCCAAGAATAAAATCATTGATAGAGGAACAAATCCTTAATGGTGCTTATGAAATTGGACTTAATAACAGAGGAACTTTACTTTTTTCTACATTAGGAATGCATTGTAAACATAGTATGTACTATCAGGAAAAATATACAGAAAAATGTGTGTGTGTATCTCAACTACAAATATTCATCATCAACTCTGTTTTTTTTAAATTTAAAGTCGTTATTGCTTAAGTATTACATAAGTTTCTTTTTTCCGCCATTGACCTCCCCAGCTGCTCCCACCCCCAGCACATGCCCTCACGTCCCTACTATTTGTATTCATTGGTTATGCTTATATGCATGCATACAAGTCCTTCCAGGTTTTAATTTTTAAATCAGAGACTTCCCAATATATAGGTTAGGGTCCCTTCCTGGCCAGCGATCAGGGCCAATCTGTGGGGCGACCAGCGAGCGGAGCGATGGGGGTGGGGGGAGGGAAACCCCTCTGGCACCTGGTGGCCTGGCGATGTCTTCTGGCCACTGCCACTGGTCTCTTCCCTCTGTGGGGCAACCCATGAACCAAGAGGTTGCCAGTTCGATTCCAAGTCAGAGCACATGCCCAGGTTGTGGGCTCAATTGCCAGTGAGGGGCATGCAGGGGCCACCTGGTCAGTGTTTCTCTCTCATCAATGTTTCTGTCTCTCCCTTTCTCT
>NW_006296282.1:62895-64972 GCF_000327345.1 Myotis davidii | reverse complement strand
GGCTTTATCCTAAATTCAATGGGAAGCTATTGAAAGATTTTAAACAGAATTTGTAATATACTAGAGGCCTGGTGCATGAAATTCATGCACAGGTAGGGTCCCTAGTCCTGGCCAGCGATCAGGGCCAATCTGTGGGGCGACCAGCGAGCGGAGCGATGGGGGTGGGGGGAGGGAAACCCCTCTGGCACCTGGTGGCCTGGCGATGTCTTCTGGCCACTGCCACTGGTCTCTTCCCTCTGTGGGGCAACCCATGAACCAAGAGGTTGATTATAAAAAGTAGTACATAACATGATCCTTCTGAGGAGGTAGTATCATTTTCCCCATCTTACAGGTGGAAAAACTGAAGCAGAGAGAAGTTAAGTAATAGGCTATGTCACACAGTATTAAGTGTCAGAATCAGGGCTGACCACAAAAGGTGCGAGCCTGTCATCGCTGCATCATCCTGTCTTTTTCAGTGTTAGAGTAGTCTGGCCAGGTTTTTTGTTTGTTTTGTTTTGTTTTGTTTTGTTGCTTAAAATATTACAAAGTGTAGTACATTTGTCTCCTTTTTTATGGCTCCCCAGTGTGGGGCATGCAGGAGGCAACTGATCAATGATCCTTTCATCATTGATGTTTCTTTTTTTTTTCGTTTCTCTCTCATCAATGTTTCTGTCTCTCCCTTTCTCTCTATCTAAAAATAAATAAAAATATATTTAAATCTATATATATTTGGATCTCTTTACCTTTAGATCTCACTTAAAGTTTATTGAACTTCTTGTATGTGTAGTATAATGTTTCTCACCAAATTTGGGAAGTTTTTAGCCATTACTTCTAATTTTCCTGCCCTTTTCTGTTTCCTCTCCTTCTGTTACTCTGCTACTTATGCTGCTGTATTTATTTGAGCCCTGAATTGCTCTGTGGCTGTTTTTCTTCATTTTCTCTGTTCTTTGGATTATATAATATGTCGATCTTTCTTCAAGTGTAATAATTCTTCTGCCTGTCAAATCTAGTATTGACTCCTCTAGTGATTTTTTTCTACTTCAATTATTGTATTTTTTCAACTCTAGAATTTCATTTGGTTCTCTTTAAAAATAATTTCTATCTCTTAATTTAGATTAAAACATATTTATACTTTTTGCTTTGAAGACTTTATTTGCTGAATCCAATGTCTGAGCCCTTTCAAACATAGTTTATATTGCCTACTCTGTTGTTCCTGTGTGTGAGTTATACTTTACTGTTTCTTTGCATGTCTTATAATTATTTTGTTGAAAACTGGATATTTTAGATGATACATTGTAGCATTATGAATACTGATGGCAACCCTCCCATTCCAGGGATTGTTGTTGTTTATTTGGTATACTAGTTCATTGAAATCTATTTTCCTCACATTGTGAACCCTCAGACAGCACAAAGTTTGGTATGTGCACAGTTACCCTGGGATGGCAGTGGTTTTAGCAGGGCCACATTTCATTGTCTATTTCCCTGATCTTTCTGTCAAGGTGCCTATCTCTACTGGTATCGTAGTCAGCTGTTACTGCTGCTAGTTGCCATCTGGTTGTTTTATTGTTTTTTTAAAATGTGCTGGGGCACAGGGATGCCCACTCTCACCACTCCTGTTTGACACAGTACTGGAAGTATTAGCCATTGTAATTAGACAAGAAGAAGAAATAAAAGGCATCCAAATTGGAAATGAAGTAAAAGTGTCCTTATTCGCAGAAGACATGATATTATACATAAAAAACCCTAAAGACTTCATCAAAAAACTATTAGACTTAATAAATGAATTTGGCAATGTAGCAGGATACAAAATTAATTCCAAGAAATCTATGGCATTTCTATACACCAATAGTGAACTTACAGAAAGAGAGACTGAAAAAGCAATCCCATTTGCCATCGCACCAAAAAAATTAAAATACCTAGGAATAAACTTAACTAAATAGGTAAAAGACCTCTACTCAGAAAATTACAGGACTTTGAAAAAAGATATAGAGGAAGACATAAACAGATGGAAGAACATACCGTGTTCATGGATTGGTAGAATCAACATCATTAAAATGTCCATATTACCCAAAGCAATCTATAAATTCAACGCACTTCC
>NW_006296282.1:56834-58838 GCF_000327345.1 Myotis davidii | reverse complement strand
ATATGCATCCCTATGTTAATAGCAGCACACTTTACCATAGCGAAGATGGAAACAGCCTATGTTCCCATCAGCAGATTAATGGATTAGAAAACGTTGGTACATCTACACCATGCTCTCTACTGCTGTTATGAAAAAGAAGGAATTTTTACCATTTGCAACATCATGGATGGAACTGGAAAGCATTATGCTAAGTGAAATAAGCCAGTCAATGAACGAAAAATACCACATGATCTCACATTTATGGATGGCACAAATTTTTGTGCACCGGGCCTCTACTGCTGTTATGAAAAAGAAGGAATTTTTACCATTTGCAACATCATGGATGGAACTGGAAAGCATTATGCTAAGTGAAATAAGCCAGTCAATGAAAGAAAAATACCACATGATCTCACTCATTTATGGATAATAAAGACCATTTATAAACTGATGAGCAAAAATAGATACAGGGCAGCGGCACACTCGGGGCGGCGCTCCCAGGCCTGGATGTAGGGCCCCCAGGGCTTGTGTTCTCCACCTTCCAAGAGAATCGCGCATTGCCATGGCGCTGCAGGGCATCTTGGTGGTGGAGCTGGCAGGCCTGGCCCCTGGCCTGTTCTGTGGAATGGTCCTGGAGGACTTTGGGGTGCAGGTGGTGCGCGTGGACCGGCCAGGCGCCCTGGGCGACGTGAGCTGCCTGTCGCGGGGCAAGCGCTCGCTGACTGTGCACCTGAAGCGGCAGCATGGAGCGGCCGTGGTGCGGTGCCTGTGCTCCCTTGCGGATGTGGTGCAGGAGCCCTTCAGCCATGGTGTCATGGAGAAGCTCCAGGTGGGCCCTGAGATCCTGCAGAAGGATAGCCCCAGGCTCGTCTATGCCAAGCTGAGCGGGTTTGGCATCAGGAAGATTCGCCACAGCAGCAGGCCATGGCATCAACTACTTGGCTCTGTCAGGTGTCCTGTCCAGACTTGGCGGCAGCGGTGAGAACCCCTCTGCTCCCCTGAACCTGCTGGCTGACTTTGGTGTTGGTGGCCCCATGTGCGCTCTGGGCATTGTGATGTCTCTCGTTCAATGCAGGCGCTCCGGCAGAGGTCAGGTCATCCACGCCAGTATGGTGGAAGGCACAGCATATCTAAGTTCTTTTCTGTGGAAAACTAAAAACCTCGGGCTGTGGGAACAGCCTCGAGGGGAGAACCTGCTAGATGGTGGGGCCCCTTTCTACATGTACAGGACGGCCGATGGGGAGTTCATGGCTGTTGACACGTTAGAACCCCAGTTCTACCAGCTGCTGGTCAAGGGTCTTGGGCTAAAATCCGATGAACTTCCCAATCAGGTGAGCATGGCTGACTGGCCAGAGATGAAGAAGAAATTTGCAGCTGTATTTGTCAAGAAGACAAAGGCGGAGTGGTGTCGGGTCTTTGATGGCACAGATGCCTGTGTGACTCCGGTTCTGACTTTCGAAGAGGTTGCCCATCATGCTCATAACAAGAAGCGGGGCTCATTTATCACTGATGGGGAGCAGGGTGTGAGTCCCCCCCCCCCCGCACCTCTGCTGTCAAACACCCCAGCTACCCCTTTTTTGGAAAGGGATCCACTGATAGGAGAACACACTGAAGAGATACTTAAAGAGTTTGGGTTCAGCCAGGAAGAGATCAATCAGCTTTACTCAGATAAAGTTATTGAAGGTAAAAAGCTGAGAGCTAGTCTCTAAGTCCCTCAGCACAAGGGAGTCCGAATACTGCATATATAGAACGATACATACAGATGTGTGCATGGGAACATGAGCGGACAGGCCCGCAGCGTTCCAGCTATTCTGATTAAGAAACAGTAATGATCCATCCTGAAAATGGTTAACACCAAGTGGATTTTGATTTAGGAATGTTTTTAAATTACCTATACTAAATTATGGCAATCTTTCTTCCTTAATAGATTGTATTTGTTGATATTAAATCACTTAAATATTTATAATATACTTTAAACGAATTAATATAATTTTTTTATTAAATAAAGCTTTTTTGCCCTAAAAAAAA
>NW_006296282.1:46360-56717 GCF_000327345.1 Myotis davidii | reverse complement strand
AAAAATAAATAAATAAATAAATAAATAAAATGTGCTGGGGCATAAATTTCTCCATCTAATACAATTAAATTCAGGCTTCTTTGTAGGTATAGTTTTGAGACTAGTAACTAAGATTTATTCTGACCCCAAAAGGCTGTATCTTTCCCTCGCTCTCTCTGTTAAGCTTCTAGCTGATGTATGGTTTGCTGTCATGGAGCAACCAGCCTCTTGTAAGTGCTCACCACCAAAATCTCCATTGTTGTCTACAGTGCTCTGAACCTTGAACTTCCTCATGTTCTGTTCCAAATAAAGTAAGGACAGAGGGCTGCATAACTCCTAGGATTCCTCTATGCAGTCTTCTATCCTTATGGCCTTTTTGTGCTCCTGGGGAAAAAGTCTACACCATTCCTCCAGAGCTGGAGGTTGAGACAGTGGCCTACTTTTCAATCAGTTATATCCCTGCTTTATTTATGGTGTGCTGGATACAAGTGGTAGTTTCTGAACTTCTTGGTTTTCCTCTTCTGGTGTGGAATCTCATAAGTTAGCTGAGATTAGGGCATTTAAGGCCCAGTATTATTGGTCTGCCATGCCTAGAGTAGAGCTTTGGCCCTAGAAGTGGTAGCTGGGTAGAAGAAAGTGGTCCCTGAGCTTTCAGCCATACCCACCCAAATTAAAGCTTCTGAATCACAGAGTTGGGGAGTCATTAATGTGGGCACCCTACAGAACCCCACAGGTACTTTAATCCTACGTTGTCAGCTAGGGGACAGAGAGCCCTGTGTTGGTGGCTACAACTGACAGAGTAGAGTTTCTGTCAAAATGGGGAGCTCAAAGTAGGGGTGGTGGTAGGGGATGGATCACATCTTACATGCTGCAGAACCTCATTATGCTTACCAAAATTTAGAAAATGTTCTTGAAGAAATGTTTCTTCTTTTGCTGTGTAAACTTTTGATAATTTCCAGAGAATTTAGTAATTGTTCGCTTTTAAAAATATTTTCACCTAATATGGCTCTTTAACTTGTTTGGAAATTTGTTGAGCTCCTTATGCCACTATTTTAAGTCATTTCCCTATACCTATTCTTTTCTAATGGTTTTATGCCCATCTTTGAATAGCTCCATCTCATGCATATGCAAATTTCAAACCAGCAAGGGTGTCTCACCACCCACCTGGAGGGCTGATTGTTTCCCGGCCCACCCCACCCCTCTGGGGACCATGCACGAATTCATGCACCAGGCTTCTAGTTGACAATATTTAGCAGTTGATTTTTTGTATGTATCAGCTCTCATTTATTTATATTAATTTAAAGAGTTAAGATGGTATACTTTTAGAGCTAGAAAAGATCACCTTACTTCACACACAAAGTAAGACCTATACCACTGATTCCTTGGACTAAGATTACATGAAAAGTCAGTTTCTGACTTCCATTAAGTGCTCTTGGTGCCACACTATGGCATTACTTGGCTTTTCTGTAACTAATGCCCTCTTCTACCACCATCCATTTGGAAATGGTGTTGGTACATCTATAAAATTGTGTGATTTAAAAAATTGAGATATAACCAAAGATAGTTTTAACTACCTACAAAATGTCTTAGGATAATTCACCCTAGGTAGGTGGATGTGTCCAAGACTCAGCCAGGCATTAGCAGAATATCCATGGCATATTTCTATTTTATAAAGTTCTGGAAATAGTTAAGGTGGCTAATTTTGGAAATGTGTTGCATTTCCATCTGGCCTGAATCAATGAACTTAATCTTTGTACTACATGAGATGGAGACATTTTATGCGATACCAGATTTAGAGATTTTTATATAATGTTCCCAGAATCTTCTTTTGGTGGTATAAGAGAAGTTTAATTACTTATCTGGGCACAAGCAATATGGTACCAATAATATCTCATGAAGAAAACAAGTGGATGTCTTCTGTTGACTTAGATACCCTGATTTGAGACCTCAAAGCCTTCCTTGTATGAATAATGTGTCTTTCAGGAAAATAGTGCATTGGTGTTTTATTTTTCAGTACATGTCAAGGTGATACTATAATAAAACTGGCAATCTGTTATTGAACATTTGTATGCCAAGCATTGTGCTATGCCCTTTATATGTATTACCTCATTTAATCCTTACAGACACATTTGGAAGTAGGTATTATATTCCAATTTAACAGAGTAGGAAACTAAAACTCAAAAAGATGAAGTATTGCCCTAACCGGTTTGGCTCAATGGATGGAGCATCGGCCTGTGGACTCAAGGGTCCCAGGTTCGATTCCGGTCAAGGGCATGTACCTTAGTTGCGGGCACATACTCAGCAGGGAGTGTGCAGGAGGCAGCTGATCGATGTTTCTCTTTCATCAATGTTTCTAAGTCTCTAGCCCTCTCTCTTCCTCTCTGTAAAAAATAAATAAGATATATATTTTTTAAAAAAGAAGAAAAATGATGAAGTATCTTTCCCGAGATTACATAGCAAGCCAGAGGTAGATACGGAATTCTGGACCAGTTTGTTGACTCTGAAGCCCTGTGCCTCCCATAAGGTTTATCATTGTAACAATTACTGTAATCTTACTTTAGTCATTAGCAGTGCTCTCTAATCGGCTCTGCTGCATGAACTCTTAAAGCTGATGTTATAAGGATACTCCAGCATATCGTTGTACCTAGAAGATTAACAGAGAAAACAGGTAAATAAAGGTTGCATGTTAGATGACAGTTTGGTGAAAAAATTAGAAACTAGAGAAATATTTTGAACTGGACCCCTAAATGGTATCCACCCACTCGTTTTATTAGCCAGCAGGTAATCTTCAAGAAAAGAGGATGTTATAGACTAAGCAAAAAAACACTGTGGTTTTAGCGCAGCAATTTTCAACTGGTGCGTCACAAGAATTTTTAAAACGTGCAATGCCTGACTCAGTCAGGGTCACTGACCTCTTTTCCCTTAGATCAGTGGTCGGCAAACTCATTAGTCAACAGAGCCAAATATTAACATTACAACGATTGAAATTTCTTTAGAGAGGCAAATTTTTTAAACTTAAACTATATAGGTAGGTACATTGTTATTAACTTAATTAGGGTACTCCTAAGGCTTAGGAAGAGCCGCACTCAAGGGGCCAAAGAGCCGCATGTAGCTCGCGAGCCACCGTTTGCCAACCACGGCCTTAGATTGTCAAATTAAAAAGTGATAACATATGAGGGTGAGACGGTCCCTGTGAGGCTCAGATGGTCCCTGTGAGGCTGAAATGGCCCCTGTGAGGCTGAGACGTTCCCTGTGAGGCTGAGACGATCCCAGTGAGGCTGAAATGGTCCCAGTGAGGCAGAAATGGCCCCTGTGAGGCTAAGACGGTCCCAGTGAGGTTGAGAAGGCCCCTGCAAGGCTGAGACGGCCCCTGCGAGGCTGTGACAGCCCCTACGAGGCTGCGATGGCCCCTGGGAAGCCGGCGGAACCACGCAAGCCGCCCAGATGGCTTTGTCGACGGCCCACGAACCAGCGTGCATCCCCAAGCACAACTATCACCCAAAAGGCGAGAGGGGCGAGAGCAGCTGTAGTGTTGCTTTCTCCTCACTTTTGGTAACGAAATCCTCATTTTAAACATAAGAGGACACATTATTTTAAAAAGCCGTTACATGTCTTTGTACCCTTTCTGAGTAGAGCATGAACAAGTTGTGAGAGACCTTTCCGAATACAGGGAAACGTTACGGATGGAATAGAAAGGGAGTGGACTGACTATGCTGGGGAGGGGAAAAAGGTGTGGGGGTGCGGGAAGAGACTAGAAAAAAAGTGTACACCTATGGTTGAGGACAGTGGGGGGGGGGTAAGGGCAGAGGGTGGGGTGGGAACTGGGTGGAGGGGAGCTATAGGGGAAAAAATGGGGAACAACTGTAATTTGAACAATAAAGATTTATTTTAAAAAAGTGATAACAGCCAACACAACAATAACCATCCAATGTGAATGAATCAAAAGTAGACCTATTTTTTGTCGAATCAGTAAAAAATATATTTTTTGGTGTGCTGTAGTATTTTAGTAATTAGTTTATGTGTGCCATGAGCTGAAAAAGGTTGAAAATCACTGCTGTAGAGTAATAAGAATGCAGGTCAGGATGGTTAGTGTTGCTAGGTGCTTTATATACTTCTCATCTAATCCTCATAATGGTGCTTTAAAGTAGGTGATACCATCCCCATCTTCAGTTAAAGAACTTAAAACTTAATACTTTGCCTAAAGGCACCAGCTGGTATATTCTTGTAGAATTTGGCATTCACCCCCAGGTGTGCCTACTCTAGAGCTCATATGTTTTCCTCTCACTCTGCCTAAAGTGGTGTCCAGATATTTACCAAACCTGCAACTAGCTCCTCTTCATCTCTGCTTTGGATTTCTGTATTATTATTCTTTTTTTTAAATTTCGTTTTATTGCTTAAAGTATTACAAAGAGTAGTACATATGTCTTTTTTCCCCCTTGACCTTCTCCCAGCCTCACCCCTACTCCCCAGTGTCTTTTGTCCATTGGTTTATCATTCTTTTTTAAAATTTATTTTTAATTGAATTTACTGAGGTGACACTAATTAACATATCCAGTTTCTATCCTTTACCTTGGAATTCTATCAACTTAAGATAATACTCATCATCTCATCTTGATCACAATTTATGATATGTCTTTAATTAATAAAATTTAAAGAATGGTTCATTAATAATTGACATTTGTCCAGGAGATTAAACCTTTCAGAAATGGGGTTCTTTGAGGGGGATAGAATAAAAGAACCTTTGGTGGAAAGGTTTGGAAGCCACTGCAGTAATAGATCAGAGCAGTGGTTCTTGTAGTTAATACTATTTAAGATTGGTAATCTTGACAGCTAATGATTCTGCCTTCCATTAATTAATCTTTAATCAGAGCTATTACAAAGGAAAAACAAATACATCACTTGCTTCCAGCTTTAAAATTTTTTACTTTGGCTCTCCTGTTCTCTGGTGCATCAAAGCAGTCTTTTCTTTGCTCATTAAGAAAGAAGAGATCCCACAAATAAAATACTAAAAGCCTCACTAATGGAGTTGACTTATCTCATCAGTGTTCTAAAATATTGAGTGCCCCAGAAACAGCCTATCTAATAATAGACAAACATGGTAATTGACTGTACCTTTGCTACGCCTCCCATAGGCTAATCAGCACAATATGCAAATTAACTGCCAACAAAGATGGCAGCTAATTTGCATACTGCAGGTGGGGCGGGACAGTGCCATCCCGCCTGCCCGCCACCAACTGGGCCTGCTATTTGTGACCTGGGGTGGTGGGGCAGGACAGCAGCATCCCACCTGCCCTGCTGCCATCCGGGCCTGCTATCTGCGACCTGGGGCAGCGGGCATCTGTGTGCGACCCGATCCAGGGTGGCCGGGCAGTGCAGCAGTCATTGGTCAACCCGCCCGGCCTCCATCTGGGCATCCCATGTGTGACCTGACCCAAGGCGGCCAGGGGGCACAGCTGCGATTGGCTGGCCTGCCCGGGTGTTCCGTGTGTGACCCGACCCTGGGAGGCCTGGTGGGGCAGCAGCTATCGGCCAGCCCGCCTGGCCTCCATCTGGGCATCCTGTTTGTGACCCGACCTGGGGCGGCCGGGCAGGGCAGCAGCGATTGGCCAGCCCACCCAGGCATCCCATGTGCGACCTGTGCGGGGCATCCCGTGTGTGACCCGACCCAGGGTGGTGCGCCAACCCCCAGATCTGCCCTGCTGTGTGCGCAACCCCAGGCGGCGCCCCAACCCCCAATCGGCCCTGCCGTGTGCATGACCCAGGGAGGCAGGGCAGGCACCGCGGGATCGGGACTGCCATCTGCCACCCAGGGAGTGGGCCTAAGCCAGCAGGTGGTTATCTCCCAAGGGGTCCCAGACTGTGAGAGGGCACAAGTGGGGCTGAGGGACCCCTCCCACCCCCCTCCTCCATCAGTGCACAAATTTTTGTGCACCGGGCCTCTAGTGTAGTCATGAAAGCTAAATTTTGATAACCAAGATCCTCCATTCCTCCCCACCCCTTCCTTCCCCTCTCTCATTCTCTCTCTTGTTTTCTCTCATTCTCTTGCTCATATTCTCTTTTTTATTGTCTCTCATTTTCTCTCTCATTCTCTGTCTCCTCTCCTTCTCCCCCTCCCTCCTCCTCCCTTCTTTTTTTACTCTCTATGGTTTGCATTGTAGCTGCCTGTCCTTTATGCAAACAAAAAGCAAGAAGTCATGTTTGCTCCAGGTTTCCATGGAAATGTTGCAAGTAGGCCTGCTCTATTAGTGAAATCACACCCAGATCTTCTAAGGTTGATAATTTAGGGAAAGTTTCTACGTAGAGATTACTGTTCAGAGCTCTGAAGTTTAGCCACCCTTCCAACCAAAACTTCTATTCTGCTGCATTCGGTTTTCTTCTATTGTGTCTTCTTGGAGACATGGGTGTAATTTTATTAAGGGAAAGGATGGATTTCTTCAGACCTTTATTATGATTTGATTTCTTTTTTTAAGCCCACAGAGAGAACATCTGTAATTTCCAATATGCTCTTTTTCATTTTAGAAAAGAGGGTTTAAAGTGGAGTCTTGAGCATATAAAATCTGACTTAGAGTGAAAGCAGAAGTGTTTTAAAGTGAAAAGAAAGAGAACAGTCTTAATTTCTGCAAGGGGATGCAGATAGGGAAAAATGAAGGCTTTCTCAGGTAATAGGGGTTTTCTCTCCCTCTTCTTAGCATCAGACAAATAAGTTGAAGAGAGGCATCAGCCTCTGCATGGTGGGAAGAGAGGTGGGCCATATTTTCATGGCCTCTAGAAATGGAATGAAAGTAAATACTTGGTACTGATGTGGCCCCAAGTGGGAAGGAATTTGATGTAGCAGTCAAGAGAGGCAACCTTAGGATTCATTAAAAGGTCTAACACTAGCAGAGGCTTCCTCCATGCTCTGTAATGAGCAGTTATTTCCTCATTTCCAAAAATATGTTCTAAAAATCTAGGCACGGAGATATTATAATATGCATACTAGCTACCATCATAGAGCTTACAGCCCTAGGGGGGATAACAAATTTCAAAAACAGCTAAGAAAATATCATCTATCCTATATAATAAAAGGGTAATATGCAAATTGACCATAACAGTAGAACCACTGGGAATGACTGGTCACTATGACACACACTGACCACCAGGGGGAAGATGCTCAATGCAGGAGCTGCCTCCTGGTGGTCAGTGCACTCCCACAGGGGGAGCTCTGCTCAGCCACAAGCCAGGCTGACGGCTGCCAGTACAGCGGTGGTGGTGGGAGCCTCTCCCGCCTCTTCAGCAGCACTAAGGATGTCTGACTGCAGCTTAGGCCTGCTCCCCGCTGGCAAGTGGACATCCCCCAAGGGCCACCGGGCTGCCAGAGGGATGTCTGACTGCCAGCTTAGGCCCGTTCCCCTGGGGAGCGGGCCCAAGCAAGCAGGTGTGAAGATCAAGGAGAAATCACTCATTTGTAGTTCTGGCACTGAAATTAGAAAGAAAATAAATGTAAAGATCCAAACTATTGTTTATTTAAAAAAACTTTGGTTCTTTGGATCCATCCTATATAATAAAAGGCTAATATGCAAATAGACCAAAATGCGGAACAACTGAACAACCGGTCGCTCTGATGTGCACTGACCTCCAGGGGGTGCTCACAGAACATGGGGGTGTTGGCAGCAGGTGGCAGAGTGCAGAACATGGTGGGCATCATCTGCAACAGGATGGTAGAGCAGGTGAGCGGGTGCGCCAGATCAAGGTGGGGTGCTGGTCTCTGTCATTGGGGCGAGCCTCTGGTAGTTACTGAAAATTCTTTGCTCCCGCGTGCCACGGTGCTGCCTGGTGCTCATACTGGTTGCCAGTGCCCGGCATTGGCCACACTCACACCTGCGGCTTGCGCTGGAGTCACCACTTGCACCTGCTGTGGGCACTGTCAGCGGGACTGGTGCTGTCAGCTCATGGGTGCGAGTGGGCTGGTGCCATCAGCACATGGGAGCGGCTGCAGCAGGAGCGGGGTTGCTGGCAGACTGGGGACCGGGGGCTGCGGTCAGAGGGGCCAAGTTGGGGCGCAGAGGATGGGCCAAGTCCCACCCCTGTGCCCACCATAACCTCACGGCCCACAGTTCCTTTCAAGGTGCACAAATTTGTGGACTGGGCCCCTAGTATATAATAAATATGAAGGAGGAAATCAACTGGGTGGTAAGATAAAGATATTAATGATGGAAAGAATACTAGTACTTATTATTGGATGGTTAGAAGGCCTCTCTAAGGGGTAACATTTAAACTGAGCCTAATAGCTGACATGGATGTAGCCACATGAAGAGCCAGAGGAGGAAGGGTGTTCCAGGTAAAGGAAAAAGTGAGTTCAAAAGCCTTGAGTTTAGAAAGAGTTTGGCTTTTTTTTTTTTTTGACCCAAGGGTAAACATTAGTGTATTAATGTTGTAAGATGTAAGCAGAGGCCAGATCACTTAGAGTTGGATTTATAGGCCGTGGTAAGGGATTTTTCTTTTACTTTTAGTACAATGGGAGGTTTTTGGAAGATTTTAAGGAGTACAGTTTAACACTTTGTACTTTAACAAAATTACTGTCTGTAAAGTGGACAATGGATGGTAGGAGCTCAAGAGCAGAAGTAGGGAGACTAGTTAGGAGGCAACTGTTTTTCTCCAACAGAGATAATGTGTCTTGAATTAAGATGGTAACAAGGTAGTATGAGAAAAGTGGAAGGATTGGGTTGTCATTTGAAAATAGAGTACACAGGGCTTGCTGATGGGTTGGATGTGAAGGTAGAGGAAAGGAAAGAATTAAAGCTATCTTCTATTTCTAGTTTTAGTAACTGAGTAGCTCAAAAATAGAGTGTTGGGAGGATAATGGTTAGGACTAGCAGATAAGACAGTGATTTGGAAAAGGAAAAGTTCCAATGAGACTGGCAACAGTCAATTCAACAGCTGCCACGCTAGTACAGAGGAGTAGCTCCTTGGAGACTGAAGGTGGGAAGCTGCTTAGTGCAGTTAACAGATACAGAAGAGATCCTGCCTGGCCTAGGAGAGAATGGGCAAACCTAGAGTTCCAGGATTTGAGGGGATGGGTGTTTTTTAATTGCTTTCATTGTGAGCCATAAAATCAAGATATGTACCTTGATTTTAGCCCTCAGGCTAATAGGATCCAGAGGTATATCATTTAAACCTGTAATATAAGCCTTTGGAAATGAAACCACACTCTTCTGCTTGTAAAAGAGAATTGATTAGGTGTTTTTCCCATCCCTCAGGAATGTGCAAACCTTTATTACTAAGGAATGTGTTAAGAAGGCTTGTCACATGATATGTTGTAAGTGTAGAGAAAGTTAGGATTGGTGGTGCTGGTTACCTTTAAAGACATGTAGCTTTAATGTTACGACAGTTTTTAAAATGAAAAGCAGAGAATCTTTATGATAATCAGTAAACCAATAGCCATCATTTGACTGTCTCCTTTGTGAGGAGAGCACAGTATAATGGCTAAAAGCATGGACTCTTGAACTGCCTGGGTTCTAATCTCTGCTCCACCACTTACTTACAGTGTGGTCTTGGGTCAGTTAATTAGTCTTCTCTAAGTCTAAGTTTTTATCATCTATAAAATGAGGATAATAAGGTAGTGCTTAAAGCAGTATCCATATTAGTGTTTGTTAAATAAGATAAAATAAGTAAGCACTTGGATAGGAGGTTAATCAAAGGATGTTAAGACTGGCCCAGAATAAGAGGTCATTGGAAAGAGTAGGCAGAACAGAGAAACCAATTGACTGGGAGTTGAGACATAAGTTTAGACGTAGGACTTGATAAGTCTTTTCCTAGCTGCAGGACAGAGCTGATATAAACCTCTTGAGGCTCAGAGACAGGTTCTCTAAGAACATTAAACTATATACAAGTACTATAGATAACTACCTCACTATTGACATACAGTCTAATAGTCCCTGAAAACCAGTGTTTTTCCAAAGTTAAATATGACTCCCAGTGTGTCCTTTTAGAAACTATTTATCTCACTGGGGGTTTTTTAGGGGAAGTAAAAGAGTCTTTTTCTTATATTTTGCCTTTTTCTTAAAGAAGTGGTTCTAAACTCTTTAATCATACATAATGTGCATTTTTTCTTATTAATCAGTACAGTTTCTTCTCCCTCCCATTTTTTTCTGAAGTATTTCCATCCAAAGGATTTATATTTGCACTAGAGGCTCTGTGGACAAATATTTGTGCATTCAGGGGTGTCCCTCAGCCTGACCTGTGCCCTCTCGCAGTCCAGGACCCCTCGGGGGATGTCCAGCTGCCAGCTTAGGCCCACTCCCCGGACATCCTTAGCACTATGGAGGAGGCAGGAGAGGTTTGTGGCTGAGCGGAGCTCCCCCTGTGGGAGCACACTGACCACTAGGGAGCAGCTTCTGCT
>NW_006296282.1:34197-46162 GCF_000327345.1 Myotis davidii | reverse complement strand
TGATCACCCCTAACTGCTTGCTGGGGGGTGGGGCCACCACTGCGAGGGGCCGTCTGCCTACCTGCTTGCCCCTAACCACTGGCCTGCCTACCTGATCACCCCTAACTGCTGGCTTGCCTGCCTGATGGCCCCTAACCACACTGCCTGCCTACCTGATCTCCCCTAATTGCTGGCCTGCCTACATGATCGCCTCTAACCACTGACCTGCCTGCCTGACCACTCCTAACTGCTGGTTTGCTTACCTGATCACTCCTAACCACTCTGCCTGCCTTCCTGATTGCCCCTAACCACTTGCTTGGGGACGGGGACAGCTTGGTGAGGGGCCCTCTGCCTACCAGATCACCCGTAACTCCTGGCCTGCCTACTTGATCGCCCCTAACCACTTGCCTGCCTGCCTGATTGCCCCTAACTGCTTGCCTGGGGGTGGAGTCCTCCCTGAGAGGGGCCGTGGTGATCTGGTCTCTGGTCGTTCCAGTAGTGATGCCCCTGACCTTTTATTATATAGGATTCCTTATATGTTAGTGAAACTACCAGGTGGTGCTTTGTAAACATCAAATGCTGAAAGTCCACATCAATGGGTGGATTGGGTTACTAATTCTGAGCAGCACATTTATCTTATCCCATCTGCAGAATGTAGTACAGGGGTCCTCAAACTACGGCCCGCGGGCCACATGCAAATACAAATATTGTATTTGTTCCCGTTTTGTTTTTTTTACTTCAAAATAAGATATGTGCAGTGTGCATAGGAATTTGTTCGTAGTTGTTTTTTTAAACTATAGTCTGGCCCTCCAATGGTCTGAGGGACAGTGAACTGGCCCCCTGTTTAAAAAGTTTGAGGACCCCTGATGTAGCAGAATCAAGGCCCATTTTAGAGTTATAGGGCAGCATGGGTTTGGAGAGGTCTCATCCATCTTCCTCCCTCTAGGTTCAACTGTACCTAAACCTTTCTATAAAGATGAATATGTTATTTTTAAAGGGCCTCTGGGAATGAAATTTTGTAACCACTTTCTAAGTCATTTCTGTGTTTTGGACTTTCACTGTCAGGACATTTTTCCTTTTATTCAAGTAAAATCCCATTACAAAAACAAAGATATTTCCAATCCCTCTTGAGCATGAGCCATACTTGGAGGCTCTATAGTGATTGTGCTTTCTTGCACTAACTACTTTACTACAAACCGATACAAGCAGATGTGTTTTTTTCCTTCCTGTCCCTGATTTAGTAACAGCTAGTTTGTAATATAAACATCTACTTTTGTGTCTGCTTTGTGAAGGGAAGAGGATAAAACTGGAGAAGAGGTGTGAGAGGTTTGCTTTTATAACCTTTCCTCATTACTGCTATGTCATGGTCACTTACTAATTTACCATTGACAGCATGAGGCGAGTTCTCTTATTTTCTGGTCCTATCTGTTGGGGATGTGATTTCTAGCAATACAGCAATTATAAATAAATTTCTTATCAAACCAAAGAAACAGAAGGGTTGTTTGAGAGAAGATCATTTAGTAATAAATTCTTAACCTGTATTTAACAAGTTTAATGTTAACCGTTTCTTTTTCCCAGTGTTTTAGTCTCTAGGTCCTCTTGATTTTCTCATTTTTCTGAATGCAGCCCATAAGAAAGTCCTGGTAGCTCCTGCTGGACTAAGAGGAAACTCGTTAAGCTATGAGGTTTTTTTTTAGTAATTAAAGGATATGCTGCAAGTAATTTAGTAATTAAAGGGGGTATGACCAATCTTCAGTGGTCAAGTCTGATAACTCATAGTTAACATTTGTTTAGCCAACTTAATTCCAAATGAGCATTGGTTAAAATCTCTCTTTTTTAATAGTGTTAATTGTATGATCCCAAGTAGTTAATGTTAAATTATCTTAATCCCATGTATCTCTTTTAGGAGGTAGAAGGTTTTCATCTGGTTTCATTAAAGACTTATTGTTGTGCATACCTCTTCCTCTTTAACTGAAAAGATACTCTATCAGGGGTGGGCAAACTTTTTGACTCGAGGGCCACAATGGGTTCTTAAACTGGACTGGAGGGCTGGAACAAAAGCATGGATGGAGTGTTTGTGTGAACTAATATAAATTCAAAGTAAACATCATTATATAAAAGGGTACTGTCTTTTTTTTTTTTTTTAGTTTTATTCATTTCAAACGGGCCGTAGTTTGCCCACAGCTGCGTCTAACTCCATTCCAGCAGATACTGTGTTAGTTGCTTAAAAGCAGCATGTTCAACAGGAAGAACATCTTACTTATTTAATTCTGCCTGGAGGGGTACTGCAAAGCATTGTGAACAGAACACTAAACTTTCATAATAAAGCTATTATAGATATTGTGTCGAGATATTATTTAAATAATACAAATTTTAATAATCTAGACTTTACCTGTCACATTGTATTTTAATTTCTATTAGCCACACACCTCTGAAATGTTCACTAAGAGGCAGTGGAGGTAGAATCTATCTGTCCTGGTATGTTTGCATTGCCAAGTATTGATGGAAGAATGAGTTTGACATACTTGGTGCAAAGGTCTCTGTATGGGCTCAGTCACTCTATGGAATTCACTTTTTATGTGGCTACAGATATGAACATAACAGCATATTTTGGCTAGGGAGTCACCATTCTCAAGCAGTTTGCCTCATGATTGTGTATCACTCAGAAGTAGGGTTTTTACTGAATTGTACTTTGGATGCACAAATAACTCATGTGTCTGTTCTTCCATTTCTACTACTACCATATGCTCTTCTTTGGAACTTTAAGACTATGTGCAAACATCAGGTGCAGTGTTTAGAAGGTGTACATTTTCATCTCTGTACACAAAGAGTGAGGGTTAGGCGTTGTGATTCATCCAGATAATTGAGCATAAGCCCAAAGTTCCAATGAGGTAGGGAGTAAGACTATTGCCCATAAATTAGACAAAATAGGGATTTTAGATGAAATGCTCTTATGACATAGACCAAGTTTTACTAGAGAAAATTCAGTGTCAAGGTGTTACCTCTGTGTCTTTATTTATTTATTTATTTACTTATTTATTTATTTTTTTTAGTTCCCTTTCTGATCTTCTTTTTTTTAAAAAAAAAAAAATATTTGAGAAAATTGGCTACCACCCTGACACAGTAGCATTTGTGCCAGTTTCTGGTTGGAATGTTGACAACATGCTGGAGCCAATCCCCCGGCCTCCCCTACCCCCTGGCACATGCCCTTACCCCACCTTACCCCAGTGTCTTGTGTCCATTGGTTTTGTTTAGATGTATGCATATAACCTCTATGTCTTTAGAAAGAGCTAGTTTGACAATTACTATTTATGGTTATCCTAGTGTGCTTGCTTCTCCCTCTTCCATTGCCCACATTTGGGCCTTTCTCTGTTTCTTAGACCTGGGAATAGCATTTATATTCAACAAAATTTTTTTTAGTAAATGTTTAAGGATAAACTTAAAGAGAAAATTTTGCAAAAAAAAAAAAAGATATAATCTATGTCTTTTTCTTTCTATATTGATACTTAATGAGACAAATTGCTGATGTTGGGGATTTTGCATTATATCTGACTCGTGGTTTCACATAAGAATTAATGAACTGTCTGATCTGTTTATCTTATTATACATTATGATTTTTAATGTTTACTTCCATTCATTAAATATTTGCATTGATTGAAGAATGGGATTTGTTCTTCAGTTGAAACCAATGACTTTATTTACTTAACCAGCATTGTTCCCCTGATCCAGCATTGTAACTAATGGTAGCTGGAATATACTCAATTCCAAGTGGACCAATGTCATTTTTCTGTACAGTAGGAGTGAATAAGATTATCTGTAGATTAGCCTGAAGGAAAATGGCTTTGTGTTTTACCTTTGGAGCAGCCTCTTGGAAAGAATTTAATTTAATACTGTTATCTGTAAGAAATAGAACAAAGCAGGATGAAGCATGTACATTAAAATGTGTAACTGACAGTACTCTTAAAAACAGAAAGTGCTCATTTTTTACTGTAAAAACACCTGGAAGAGGGCTCTAAATAATTCAGGGGAAGGAAAATGATGCCCAAGTGAAATCACATGACTCAGTGGCTAATTCCAGTGAAACCCAGGAAGAACCGCATTAGTAATAGTCTATAAGTATACACAGGGCTTTATAATAGGTTGACTGCACTAAACAAAGAAGAAAATCCTTTCTCTGAGGAGCTTACAATCTAAAGACACAAGTTGGTGCGGTACAATATGAAATGAGAACAATAAGTGAGCCCCATGGTGGGTGGTCTTCATAGCTGAAATGCTTCAAAAACAAGTGCATTCTTGGAAAGGGAGGTTGGTGAGGGAGTGGCCCAGGCGTGCAAAGAAGTGGAAGGCTGTTCTTTGGGGGCTAGGGGATAGGGAAGAGGGAGGGTTGGATCCTGTGTCTGAAAAGAGGCTCAACATAAGAACAAGTAAAGGTATCAGACTGACATTGGCATGGTAGAGCTTGGTGATTTAGAGAACAAGGGGAAATACCAGCAGATGGGGATTTAGCAAAAGCAGCAAACGACATACCATAGGACTCTCTATTACAGCAAATACCACATCTTTAAAGTCCCAGATCTGGAGAATGCTGCTTGCAACAGCTTCTTGTCAGTATGAATGGCTTCTACAACAGAAAAAATAGCCCAGACTGGTTCCAATGAGATACTGTATATGAAAAGGCTTTGTAAGTAGCAAAGCAATACAAATGTAAGTCATTATTATATTCTACTTAGCTTTGATTTCATTAAATCTTTGTTTTGTAAAATATTTTAAGACAAAAGGGTAGCATTAGAACTTCGCATTTTCATAGATGTTGTCAGGAACAGATTTGTTTATAAATGCTTCATTTGTTTTCCATGTTAGCTCATTGCAAATATTCCCCAAAGGGCTAACTCTACTTTCCTTATAGTTGAATTAATACTCATCTTCACATCATTGAAGATCTTCATTCTCACCCTCATTCTGCCCCCTCTCTTGCTACCTAGCCTCTCTTCCAACTCTGTTCACATAGTCATGTATTTTCTTAGTCTCACAATATAATTTTTAAATCTGCCTCATTGTAACAAGGATTTGATTTGGTTTATTGAGAAATTAATGCAATAATAGTATTAATAAATTGGCAGAGAAATGAGTGTGAAGGAAAATAAATGTAAGAAACTAAAATGAAACTTGGGACTTTGTGTTTGTGCCCTAAGTTCATCTCTGAGTATCTTAGCAGACAGATCAAGGAGGGAAATATTACAAGATTTTCAGATGTCCATAAGGTTAATGAACCAATTTCTCAGAAGAAGCACAGATTTTTCCTGAGACCTGTGAGAAATTCCTCCCATGGTTTTTTTTATAAATGCCAGTTTCGTGAGTTTGGATTTATCCTGAGGGCACTGGGAAGTCAGCAAAAGCTTTTGATCTAGGGAATGATGTACACAAAGCTGTATTTAGAGCAGGTATAGGAAAGCTTGAATGAGTGAGGGGAAACTGGATTTGGGAGAACCAGTTAGAGATGAGCTATAATGGCCTAGACAAGGATATATCAGAGGCAATGGAAAGCAAAGAAAATCTATACGAGCAGTTAGGAAGGTGAAGAAAGTCACTGCTTAGATAAGAATGGAAAGGGAAGAGTCAAGGATGCCTGTAGAATTCAGGTCTAGCTTAGAGTAATGCTACCGTAATCCTTGCAAATATAAGAGGAAGAGAGATTTATTAAATTAGAAAGCACAGAAGTTAGGAAAAAGGTAAGATAACCATTGTGGATACTTATAACCATATTTTGGAGCAAGTAGAATAAAGAAAGTGGAAACCTACCAGTTATTTAATTATCACTTTATACTTAACTAGAGGCCCAGTACACAAATTCATGCACAGGTGGGGTCCCTGTCACAATCTGGGACCGCTGGCTCCTAACTGCTTGCCTGCCTGCCTGCCTGATTGCCCCTAACCGCTTCTCCCTGCCAGCCTGATCACCCCCTAACCACTCCCCTGCCAGCCTGATTGATGCCTAACTGCTCCCCTGCAGCCTGATTGCCCCCAACTGCCCTCCCCTGCCGGCCTGATTGCCCATAACCACCCTCCCATGCTGTAACCCACCTCCTCCACTGGGATGTGCCTCCTCCACGTGAGGCGGCAGAGAAGCCAGGACCGGTCTCCTCCGTGCTGCTTAGAGCAGTGGGACCCCCAGGCCTCACCATGTGGAACGGCCACTGGGCCCTGCCTCCGATGTGTGCATGGCCATCTTGTGGCAGCCATCTTGGGATGATGTTTCAAGAGGGCTTGACACCATGTAGGCTTTATTATATAAGATAAATCAGTGGTTCTCAACCTTGGGTGCACATTAGAATCACCTGGGAATCTTTTTTGTGCAGCCAAGGTTGAGAACCACTGGGATAGATAAAGAGCTTTTACACACAGTAGTTTATTTTGTCATCATGAAAGTTCCATGAGGGAAATAGTAAGTATCCACATTTTACAAATAAAAAAATCTGAGGCTTAATAATCAACTGATGCATCCAAAGCCATATAACTAGTAAGTACCTAGTGTATCGCCCCCCCTCCCCCCCATATCACACCACATCATGAAGGCCTTCTACTTGGAGCTATTAGAACCTCATTTTTTTTGCTTTGCTTTACTACAGTTGTTCTACTGAGGACATTTGATATGAATAGAATTGTTTTCCCCTACACTGAATGTCCCCAGACTGCTATGCTTTTAAAATTTCATATCTGCTTTTTATAGTTCTTTAACCTCTTCCACCACTGATAGCTGTTACTACTTGATGTAATTGGCAGCTCCCCTACTCTTAATCAGTTGTACCCTTGGAAACTAGATAAATATGTTTGTTACTTTTAGAAACAGTTTTAAGAATAACTACATTAAATGATGACATAGGGGATCCTCTTATGAGAACCTAATCCTAATGTTATGTTATATGTTTTTATGAGAAAAGAGCATAAGTTTGAGTCCTTGGTCATCCTTAGAATGTATATTTTTGTCTGTCTTGTAGCTTATTTGCTAATTCTGGATAGTAAAAAATGCTGGATAAGTTACTTAGAAAGGTGAGATATATAGATTTAAAATGTAACCCTGACCCTTACTTTTCAAAAACAGATGCTATTGTTGGTAACAGGGAAATGTGATGATGCTTTACAAGCAGGAAGTTGTGAATTTTGGGGGAATAGAAATCTAGTTACCAAAGGTTTAGAATGACTGCCGAATCCCCTTTATTCCAGAATGACTTGTGACTGCTTCTTTCAGTCCCCAACTACCTCTGCTGGAAAGGTTGCAAACATTCCCTTTGTCTCCAATATGTCTTCCCTCCAGAAACAGTCACAGAACCAGCCCTTCCCTGGTTCACTTGAGTCTTCTTTTTTTCCCTCTGTGGAGAAGGCTTTTACTAAAGATTTGTTGACTATATAATATACAGGGGCACTGTTCCTGTAGGAAGAAAAGCACTCTGTGTGAAATCGGTGTATCCAGCTGGCCGAATACAGCATTTTGTGACACTTGGCACAGTGTGTTCATAATTCAGATGTGTGGACTGTGGATAGCATCCCATCTACCTCCAAACAGAAATGATGTTTTTTCTTTCTGTTAATTTTATAAATCTTTATTGTTGAAAGTATTACATATGGCCGCTTTACCCTCCAATTGACCCCCTCCAACCCACCCCCACACCGCCCCATATATGCATGGCCTCATCTGTGTCCATGGGCCATGCATATATGCATACAAGGTCCTTGGTTGAATGCCTCCCACCGACCCACCGTCCTCCGCCTTCTCTCCAAGATTCTACACACACTCTGTTCCATGCTTCCATGACACTGGATCCACTTGGTTCATCAGTTTATTTTGTTCATTAGATTCCACATATGCATGAGATTATGTGATACTTGTCTTTCTCTGATTTGTTTATTTCACTTAGCATAATACTCTCCAGGTCCCTCCATGCTGTCTCCAAGGGTAAGAGATTCTTCTTTTTACCGCTGCTTAGTATTCCCATGGTATAAATGTACCTGTTTTTTTATCCACTCACCTACTGATGAGCACTTGAGCTGTTTCCAGATCTTAGTTGTTGTAAATTGTGATGCTATGAGCATAGGGATGCATACTTTCTTTCTGATTGGCATATTAGGTTTCTTAGTATATATTCCTAGAAGTGGGGTCGGTCTCCAGTTTCATCCATGCTGTTGCAAATGGTAAGAATTACTTCTTTTTTACTGCAGCGTAGTATTCCATTGTGTAGATGTACCACAGTTTTTAATCCACTCCTCTGCTGATGGGCACTTAGGCTGTTTCCAAATCTTAACTATGGTAAATTGTGCTACTATGATGACAGGGGTGCATACATTCTTTCTAATTGGTATTTCGGGTTTCTTAGGATATATTCCTAGAAGTAGGATCACTGGGTCAAATTAAATATGGATTGGTAGAATCAGGATATTTAATATTTTGAGGAAACTCCATACTGTTTTCTATAATGGCCGCACCAGTCTACATTCCTACCTGCAGTGTACTAAGGTTCCCTTTTCTCCACATTGTCACAAGCACTTGTCATTTGTTGGTTTGTTGATGGTAGCCATTCTGACAGGTGTGAAGTGATATCTCAGCGTCATTACAAATTTCATCTCTCTGATGATCAGTGACTTTCAGCATTTTATCATATGTCCCTTGGCCGACGGTATCCCCACTTTGGAGAAGTGTCTATTTAGCTCTTTTGCCCGTTTTTTAACTGGATTCTCTTCCTTCTTTTATATAGTCCCTTTATATTTTGGATATTAACCCGTTATCAGATGTGTCAGTGCCAAATATGTTCTCCCAAACAGTAGATTACCTGTAAACATATTGGTATGAGAGCTGTCTGAGATTTTTCTGCCTATGATTTCTTCTAGAATTTTAATGGTTTCATGACTTACATTTAACTCTTTTATCCATTGGAGATTATTCTTGTATATGGTGTAAGTTGGTGGTTTATCTTCATTTGTTTGCATGTATCTGTCCAATTACCCCAAAACTATTATTGAAGATATTGTCTTTACTCCATTTTATGCTCTTGCCTCCTTTGTCAAATATTAATTGAGCATAATGGCTTGGGTTGATTTCTGGAGTTCTCTGTTCTGTTCCATTGATCTATATGCCTCTTCTTATGACAGTGCCAGGGTGTTTTGATTACAGTGGCTTTGCAGTATAACTTGAAATCTGGTATTGTGATTCCCTCAACTTTGTTCTTCTTTCTTAAGATTGCTGCAGTTATTTGGGGTCTTTTTTTGGTTCCATATAAATTCTTAAAGACTTTGTTCTAGGTCTGTGAAATATGCCTTTGGTATTTTAATGGCGAGTGCGTTGAATCTATATATTGCTTTGGGTAGTATGGATATTTTAATGATGTTGATTCTACCAATCCATGAGCACAGTATATTCTTCCAGTTGTTTATATTTTCTTCTATCTTTTTTCAAGGTCCTGTAGTTTTCCAAGTACAGGTCTTTTACCTTCTTAGTTAAATTTATTCCTGAGTATCTTAACTTTTTTGGTGCAGTGGTTAATGGGATTGTTTGTTTAGTTTCTCCTTCTGAGACTTCATTATTGGTGAATAAAAAAGCCATAGATTTTTGGGTGTTGATTTTGTATCCTGCTACATTGCCAAATTCATTTATTAAATCTAGTAGCTTTTTGGTGGAGTCTTTAGGGTTTTCTATGTACACTATCATGTCATCTTCAAATAATGAGAATTTTACTTCCTCCTTTCCAATTTGGATGCCTTTTATTTCTTCTTGTCTGATCGCTGTGGCTAGGACTTCCAGTACTATGTTGACTAAGAATGGTGAAAGCTGACAACCCTGTCTTGTTCCTGTTCTTAGGTGAAATGGTTTTAGTTTTTGCCCATTGAGTATGATGTTGGCTGTAGGTTTGTCATATATGGCCTTTATCATGTTGAGATATGCTCCCTCTATTCCCACTTTGCTGAGAGTTTTTTATCATAAACGTGTGTTGCATTTTGTCGAATGCATATTCTGTGTCTATTGATATGATCATGTGATTTTTATCTCTCATTTTTTATGTAAAGTATCATATTTATTGATTTGTGAATATTGTACCAGCCTTGCATCCCTGGAATAAATCCCACTTGGCCATGTTGTATGATCTTTTTAGTATATTGGTGGATCTGATTTGCTAATATTTTGTTGAGGATTTTAACATCTATGTTCATCAGGGGTATTGGTCTGTAATTCTCTTTCTTTGTAGTTTATGTGTCTGATTTTGGAATTAGGGTAATGCTGGCCTCATAAAAAGAGGTTGGAAGTGTTCCTTCCTCTTGGATCTTTAGAAATAGTTTGAGGGGTATTGGTGCTAATTCTTCTTTGAATGTTGGGTAAAATGCCACTGTGAAGCAGTTCGGACCTGGCCTTTTGTTTGCTAGGAGTTTTTTCTCATTACTGCTCCTATTTTATCAGTTGTTATTGGCCGATTTTATTTATTTGAATCTACTCTTTTTATTTCATGATGAGTCTGGCTAACAGTTCATCAATTTTGTTTATCCTTTCAAAGAAGCAGCTCTTGGTTTCATTGACTTTTATATTGTTTTTCTTTTTAGTCCCTACATTACTTATTTCTGCTCTAATCTTTATTATTTCCTTTCTTCTACCTACTCTGGGCTCTTCTTTTTGTTCTTTTTCTAATTCTTTAAGTTTGTAGGTTTAAATACTTTATTGTTGTTGTTGTTTTTTTTAAGATATGTAGTGCTATGAACTTCCCTCTCAGGACTGCTTTTGCTGTATCCCAGAGATTTTGGGTTGTTGTTTGTTAATTTTCATTTGTTTCCAGGAAGTTTTTTTATTTCTTTCTTTATCTTGTTGGTAACCAATTCATCCTATATAATAAAAAGCTAATATGCAAATTGACATGGCGGAACGGCCAGCGCAGTGGTGGTGGCAGGAGCCTCACCCACCTCCGTGGCAGCACTAAGAATGTCCAACTAACGGTTTAGACCCAATCCCTTGGGGGCCTAAGCCTTTAGTTGGACATCCCCCTAGGGCTCCCTGGCTGCCAGAAGGATGTCTGACTGCAGGCTTAGGCCTGATCCCCCGGGGAGTGGGCCTAAGTCAACAGGTGGACAGCCCCCAAGGGATCCTGGACTGCAAGAGGGCACAGACTGGGCTGAAGGACTCCCCCCCACCCCCCCGCCAAGTGTATGAATTTCATGCACCAGTCCTCTAGTTATTTAATAACATGCTATTTACTCTTCATGTGTTTGGGTGTTTTTACTGTAGTTGATTTCTAATTTCATTCCACTGTGATCAGAGAAGATGCTTGATATGATTTCCATCTTCTTGAACTTGTAGAGATTTGTTTTTTGTCCTACCATGTGGTCTTACTTTGTGAATTATCCATATGCACTTGAGAAGAATGTATATTCTGTAGTTTTGGGGTGAAATGTCCTATAAATGTCAATTAAATCCATCTGATCCAGTGTATCCTTTAGTGTCACTGTTTCCTTATAAAGTTTTTTGTCTGGAAGATCTTTCCAGTGAAATCAGCAGGGTGTTAAAGTCCCCTACTCTGACACTATTGTTGATCTCTCACTTAAAAACCTCTAGAATTTTTTTTATATATTTAGGTGCTCCTATATTGGGTGCATATATTTTACCAGGGTTATATCCTCTTGTTGGATCAATCCCCTTAGTATTATATAGTGATTTTTGTTGTCCGTTTTGAAGTCTTTTTTGTTGGATATGAGTATTGCTATTCCAGCTTCTCTTTCTTTTCCATTTGCATAGAATTTTTTTTTCCATGTCTTTCACTCTCATCCTTTATGAGTCTTTAGTTGTGAGGTGGGTCTCTTGTAGACAGCATATATGCTGAGGTCCAACCCCAATAGGTCCAGGGGTCCCCAAAGGTGTGGATGGAGTCAGCGAAGAAGGAATGACACAGAGACAGCATTCAGTTGATCAGCAGCCTAGCCAGGTTCTAGCCAGGATCTCCAGCCAGGTTCTGTCCTT
>NW_006296282.1:32628-33499 GCF_000327345.1 Myotis davidii | reverse complement strand
ACTTTTTAAATGTATTTGGGTGTTCCTGCATTGGGTGTATATATGTTTACCAGAGTTATATCCTCTTGTATCAATCCCTTTAGGATTATAAAGTGGCCTTCCTTATCTCTTGCTATGACCTTCATTTTGAAGTCTATTTTGTCAGATATAAGTATTGCTGCTCCAGCTTTGTTTCATTTCCATTTGCCGGAAAGATATTTTTCCATCTGTTCACTTTTAGTCTGTGTGAGTCCCTTGTTCTAAGATGGGTCTCTTGTAGACAGCATATATTTGGGTCATTTTTTTGGTATCCATTCATTTATCCTACTCCTTTTGATTGGAGCATTTAATCAGTTTACATTTGAGGTTATTATTGATAGGTACTTATTTATTGCCATTTTAATTCTGTATGCCTCAGTTTCTATCTCTATTCTTCTTATTATTACAGCAGTCCCTTTAGCATTTCTCATAATGCTGGCTTGGTGGTGATGTATTCCTTTAGCTTTTTATTTGACCTTCCATTTTGAATGATAGCCTTGCTGGACATAGTAATCTTGGTTTCAGATCCTTGCTTTCCTTTACCTCGAGTACTTCATTCCATTCCCTTCTAGCCTGCAGGGTTTCTGTTGAGAAATCAGGTGTCGGCCTTATTGGAGCTCCTTTGTAGGTAAGAGTTTGCTTTTCTCTTGCTGCCTTTAAGATTCTCTTTGTCTTTAATTTTTGGCATTTTAATTATGATGTGTTTGGGCATGGGCCTGTTTGGGTTCTTCTTACTTGGGGTTCTCTGTGCCTCTGGGACTTGTGTGACTTTTTCCTTTACCAGGTATGGGAACTTTTCTGCCATCATTTCTTTGAATATATTCCCTATTCCTTTCTCTCTTTATGCCTCTTT
>NW_006296282.1:18317-32545 GCF_000327345.1 Myotis davidii | reverse complement strand
GCCTCTTTTGGCACACCTGCTATTTGAATATTGTTACATTTCACATTGTCCCACAGCTCCTTAAGCTTTTCTCATGGTATTTGTGTGTGTGTGTGTGTGTGTGTGTTCTTTTGGTTCTTCAACTGAGTGATTTTTTTAATCTTGTTTTAATTCAGTGATTTGATCCTTAGCTTCCCCTTATCTGCTGTGTATTCCTTCCAATGTTTTATTTAGTTATTCTATCTCATACTTTATTTCTGTTTTCATAGTTACTATATCTTTTCTCATGCTTTTGAGCATCTGTAACATAATTATTCTAAACTCTGGATCAGATGAATTTCTCACCTCCATTTCATTTATTTCTGCTTCTGTAAAATTCTCTTGTTCTTTCATTTTGGTATTGTTTCTTTGTCTCCTTATTTTGACTGCCTGTTTGGGTTTGTGACTGTGTATTAGGTACATCTGCTACACTTTTCAGTCTCTAATGCAGGACAGTAGAAAATGCTGTTTCTGAGTAATTAGATCAGTCATAGATTCAAAGCCCCAGAGACTTACTTTATCTACATACTGGTAGGGTTTTGTCTTTAGTTGCCCTCAGGCAATCGTCCACAGTTGTGGCAAGAGTTTTTTGTTGTTGTTTTTTTCAACAGGGTGGGGCAATTGTTTCTGCCTAGAGGAGTGGTTCTCAACCTGTGGGTCACGACCCTTTCGCAGGGGTCGCCTAAGACCATTGGAAAAAACATATGTAATTACATATTGTTTTTGTGATTAATGACTATGCTTTAATTATGTTCAATTTGTAACAATGAAATTGGGGGTCACCACAACATGAGGAACTGTATTAAAGGGTCGCAGCATTAGGAAGATTGAGAACCACTGGCCTAGAGGATAATTGTTATTCTCAGTCTCTTAATGTGCCTGATCAACTCTGAACTGTGGGTCAAGGTGCTTTCCAATGGGGTGGATCAACTGTTTTTCCTTCAGGAAATGTTGCCTGTATAGCAAATGTCTGCATGAGAAAGATGACCTTCGTAGCATGACGGGATGACTCAGCATAGGAAACTGGGGTGTCTGCCTTCTGAGCTCTAACCCCAGAGCCCCTGATCCTGACATCTGCTCACACACCTCCAGTACACTCTGCCCTCCCTCTGCTGAGCATAAGGTGGGTATCTCCACAGGGAATTGTGTCTGTTGGCCCTAAGAGGGTGCCTTAATCTCCAGCTGTCTCTCCCTGGCAGACAGCAACCCTGCTGCTTTTCACAGCCAGATGTTATATGGGTAACCTTCTCTGTTCTGGTGTTCTCTGCTGGGGGGGCCCAGCTTGGGGATTAGACCCCCAAATTCTCAGTGGCAATGTTCTCACAGCTTAGATATCTCTCTGGAACTTCAGTTGATGTCAGTGGGAGCCCAGCCAGCCTTTTTGTGCCTCTGCCCTTCCTACCTGTCTCTAGGTCAGGGGTCCTCAAACTTTTTAAACAGGGGGCCAGTTCACTGTCCCTCAGACCGTTGGAGGGCCGGACTATAGTTTAAAAAAAAACTATGAACAAATTCCTATGCACACTGCACATATCTTATTTTGAAGTAAAAAAAAACAAAACGGGAACAAATAGAATATTTGTATTTGCCTGTGGCCCACGGGCTGTAGTTTGAGGACCCCTGCTCTAGGTGGTCTCCACTTTCGCTCCTGGGTTATCAGAATTCTCTCCAGTGAGTCTTCTATTGATTATTCAGGAAGTTTTTCTGTATTTTAGTTGTAATTCCAGTTTGGTCCTAGGAGCATGTTTGTGTAGCATCCACTTACTCCACCGCCATTTTTAATCTCAAATGATGTTTTTTCCAAATCTACTTTTCATGTTAATTTTTTAAATGATGGACTATTGGTGACTTATCAGTACATTCCTTAAGCAACTGGAACTTGATAGAGAAGAAAGAGGAAAGGTGATTGCCCTTTTCCCTCCACTGAAGGATGAAATTAAAAGCAGTTGATATCATTAGAATCAGAAAGGTCTAAAACTCTTGTTCTTTCATGATAGGTAAGATAATATTCTTCATAGTGCTGGGGAGGGAAATTGTTTATTTCTTGGCACAGGTAGTTTGTAACAAAGGAGCTACTTTTACTGTCAGCTGGAAATACTGTGTATTACCTTGTGCCCAGAAACATGGGAATGATTTTGGATTAGCTGTAGTCTGTGACTCTGAAATGGGCTTTGGCAGAAAGTTTCTGGTTTGATGCTGTTTGCAACCATAACTGAAGATAAGATTTATAAAAACTATTATTAGAATACAATGTCTGATGTCTTTATATGAATGCTTGTAAGGCATGAAAGTATTTTTCGAAATAGGCACGGCATATAGGCCTAGAGGAGAGTTAGTGAGATTTCCTAGAAGCCCTTGGACTTTAGTAGTTTCCCTGCTTTGCATGCCAGTATATCCATTTTTGACTGACCTTTCAGAAGGAGAAAATTTCATGTTTTTGCTTTTGTGTCCAAGTGTCTATTTCAGGAACATACATTTGGTGGGCATTCAAATTTCTCTGATGAGATGTTTATTGGTGAATGATAAATTTTTTCTAAGGGAGCAAGTGGTATGCTCTCTAAAGATAATTTGATTTATCAGTTTGAAAATGTGACAATTCAACTGAAGTGACTTGATCGAATAGAAAGCTATAAATTATGCCTACAGAATGCTGCAACTGCTCCCTTATGTGACCTCAACTTTGGCAATATAATGAAGGTAAACTATTAAAGGTTTAAATAGCCTCACTTACTGAATCAAACCAATCAGTGGTTTGATGTGTTATGTTTGGACCTAGCACTAGAGAGGCTTTACTTGTTATAGTGCTTATAAGCAGTGAGGCCAACCCCTAGTATTTGAGGGACATTATGCAAATTTCCCCAGAACAGCATGGTTAGAAATTCTCTGGCTAAATAGGATATGATAATGGGTGAGTATTAGGCAGCAAGATTTATTTTTTTAATTTTATTTTTTTAAATGTATCTTTATTGTTGAAAGTATTACAGATGCCCCCCTCTGTCCTATACCTGCCCCCCCAGGCCTGCTGCACTATTGTCTGTGTCTATGGGTTATGCATATGCATATAAGTTCTTTGGTTAATCATTTCCTGCCCCCTTTCCACCCCCTTCCCCCTGAGGTTCATCAGTCTGTTTCATGTTTCCATGTCTCTGGATTTGTTTTTTATTTGTCAGTTTATTTGTTTATTACAGTCCACATATAAGTAAGATCATGTGATACTTGTCTTTCTCTGACTGACTAATTTCACTTAGCATAATCTTCTCCAGGTCCCTCCATGCTATCTCAAAGGGTAAAGAGATTATTCCATTTTACTGTAGCATAGTATTTCATGGTATAAATGTACCACAGCTTTTTTTCCACTCATGTACTGATAGGTGCTTGGCTGTTTCCAAATCTTAGCTATTGTAAATTGTGCTGTATTTACCATAGGGGTGCATACATTCTTTCTGACTGGTGTTTCAGCATTCTTAGGATATATCCTTAGGAGTGGGATCACTGGGTCAAATGGCAGTTCCATATTTAATTTTTGAGGAAACTCCATACTGTTTTCCATAGTGGCTGCATCAGTCTGTATTCCCAGCTGCAGTGTACTAGGGTTCCTTTTTTACCACATCGTCATCAGCACTTGTTTGTTGATTTGTTGATGATAGGCAGTAAGATTTACAAGAAACCAAAGAGATTTGAGGCTTTAGACCTTACTTGCATTTCATCTGTCAACTGCATTGAACTTTCCTTTAGAAAACCAGAGTAAATTCACCTGCCCAAGCCTATGGGGAGACTGCTCTAATTCTTAATTAAGTATCAGTAGATATAAGAGGGACAAGTGATGAGCTAGCCAGAAATGGAATGCACATTTTTGGGGCTGAGAAGGGAAATAATGAGATAAGACCAAAAGAAAGTATAACCCTCCTTTCCCTTCCTCTCTGCCACTACTATCTTGGTCTAGTACTGAACCTTGCTGGTAGATTTCTCCTTATCCTTCCTTATTTTACTTTTCTTCCATCACTACCACCCACATTTGTTTCTTACTCTTGAGACCCTCTGTCCTAATGAAAATTCCCTATTATGGTATATTACATAATACCTTCTCTTACATAAGAAACACACTAAGAAAAAAGGTTAGTTTTTCTATGTTTTTGTTGTATTTTTCAAAATACTTTTTATTTTTCCTCCATACCTTTCTTTATTGATGATACTCAAATAAAACCTTTGTCAGATAATCTCTTCTCCCATATTTTTATAGACTCTATTATAAATGAATAGAGCTGAGATCATTTTTTTAAAATATTTTATTGATTTTTTTACAGAGAGGAAGGGAGAGAGAGAGTTAGAAACTGCTGGAGTCCAACCCCAGCAGGTCCAGGGGTCCCCAAAGGTGTAGACGGAGTCGGCGAAGAAGGAATAACATGGATGGAGACAGCGTTCACTTGATCAGCAGCCTAGCCAGGATCTCCAGCCAAGTTCTGGTCTGGATCTCCAGTGAAGTTCTGGTTGAGATCATTTTGTTTACGCAAGGAACAGCATTCTCTGGATGGCATCTCAATCACTCTGACTTCTTGTCTTGTAGGGCTCCTAGGGTATTTATAATCTTATCAGTGGTTAGCATGAAATTTTCAAACCCAAATTAATTTACTAGTAAAGTCACTTTAACTGAAAATGATTTAGATAAGATCCCTAAATTAAATTGTCATAACGATGGTAAGACCTAACAATTAGAAATTGCTGCTTTGGAACAGTGGGTTTTAAACTGTTTACTTTCTAGAGGAAACAAAATTCTATAATCATTCCATCCTAAGGAGAAGAAAATAATTTATCACCAAATAGCCAAAATTCTGTTCTCCCCTAGTCCCTCCCTCCAAATAAATGATTTCTAAGGCTGTGTGAGAATGTAACAACAGCAACATCCTATCTAATAAAGAGGGGATATGCTAATTGACCCTCACATCGTCGCAAAGATGACAGCGCCCACAGCCAATAAGGCGGGAATATACTAATTGACTGTCCTGCCCTCAAAGATGGAGGTGCCCACAGCTAATAAGGAGGGAATATGCTAATTGACTGCCCCACCCTCAAAGATGGTGGCACCCACAGCCCCAAGATGGCTGGCAGGGGAGGGCAGTTGGGGGTGACTGGGCCAGCAGGGGAGGGCAGTTGGAGGCAACTGGGCCAGCAGGGGAGGGCAGTTGGGGGTAATCAGGCTGGCAGGGGAGTGGTTAGAGGGCAATCAGGCAGGCAGGCAGGCAGGCAAGCAGTTGGGAAGCCAGCAATGCCTGATTGTGAGAGTTATGTCCAACTGCCTGTTTAGGCCCGATCCCACAGGGGTCCCAGATTGGAGAGCGTGCAGGCTGAGGGACACCCCCCCTCCCAGTGCACGAATTTTGTGCACTGGGCCTCTAGTAGATAATACGGGGACTGGCTTAACCATTCAGTTCTTCCACAAATAAATATTGATAGCCTACTATATTGCCAGCATTGTTCTATAAGCTTTGTCCAAAACATAATGTTCCCTAGTTGGGAAATGCCCATTCTCTAATGATGAATAACCTATGTTTGAATTAGAATAACCCTCAATTCTATTTCTCTTTCATAGTTAGTGAATTAGTACTATGTAGTTTGGATGATTATGAAGTGTAGTGCTTTTGTTCTCCCACTGTAGGATGTCTCCCTAGCCTGCAGAATCTTACCCATAATGTATAACCATCATTCATGTTTGTTGAATTGTGCTTGTAGTTACTTCCAATGTTTTGGTTTAGTTTTTAAACAGTTTATGTTAAAATAATTATTTTTATCATCAATATAGTTTAACATAAATTATTAAAATGATATAAAATTATAAATATAAAATAAATCAAAAAATTAATATAAACTTTATTGTAACATTAAAATACTTTAAAATAACCTTTTATTTTAAAACTAGAGGCCCGGTGCACAAAAATTTGTGCACTCGGGGGGGAGGGGGTCCCTCAGCCCAGCCTATGCCCTCTTGCAGTCTGGGACCCCTCGGAGGATGTCCACCTGCTGGCTTAGGCCCGCTCCCTGGGGGGATCGGGCCTAAGCTGGCAGTTAGGGTCAGTTTGCATATTACCCTTTTATTATGTGCACGGGTGGTGGCGGCTGGTTTGTCCTGAAGGGTGTCCTGGATCAGGTTTGGGGTACCGCTGGGATGCCTGGCCAGCCTGAGTGATGGGCTGATGGCTGTTTGCAGGCTGGTCAAGACCCCCAGTGGGGACCCTCACCCCATGGGGGTGTGGACAGCCTGGGTGAGGGGCTGAGGGCCGTTTTCAGGCTGCCCACACCCCCTTTAGGGTGGGGGACCCCACTGGGGTGCCTGGCCAGCCTGGGTGAGGGGCTGATGGCTGTTTTCAGACCGACCAAGCACCCCAGTGACCGAAGCTCACAGCCTTTCTCTTTTTTTGTTTGTTTTTTTTATTGGCTCCAGCTCTGTGGCCATGGCGACTGGAAGCAGGTATCTCGGGTTTATTTACCTTCTGTAATTGAAACTTTGTTGCCTTGAGAGGAGGCAGCAGCAGGCCAGGAAGCTTGGCTTCTTCCATGGCCGGGGCAACCAAGCCTCCTGCTCCCGGCCAGCTGGAAGCAGGTATCTGGGGTTTATTTACCTTCTATTATTGAAACTTTGTTGCTTTGAGTGGAGCTCAGAGCCAGCAGGGAAGCTTGGCTTCCTCCAGCATTGGGGGATCCAAGCTTCCTGCTTGCTCCAGCTCCGTGGCGGCTGGCCGCCATCTTGCTTGGGTTAATTTGCATATAGTCACTCTGATTGGCTGGTGGGCGTGGCTTAAGGCATAGCGAAAGTATGGTCAATTTGCATATTTGTCTATTATTAGGTAAGATATTTACAGGAAATTGCAAAAATAGTAGAGAGGTCTAGTATACCATTCATCCATTTCCCCCATGGTTACATTTTATATTACTAGAATGCAATATCAAAACTAGGAAACTGACCTTGGTGCAATGTATGTCTATAGTTCTATGTCATTTTACCACATGTGAAGATTTGTATAGCCAATCAAAATACAAAGCTATTCTAACTCCACAAAGATCTCCCTGTTGCTTCCTACCCCTTTAAAGTCAACTCCACCCCTCCCATCTTTAACCCCTGCAACCACTAATCTGTTTTCCATCTGTAAAACATTGTCATCTCTGTAATATTATATAAAAGAAATCATACTATACTATGTAATCTTTTGAGATTGATTTTTTTTTTCACTTAGCATAATACTCTTGCGGTACATCCAAGTTGTTGCCTGTATCAATAGTTTTTTTTTTCCTTTTTATTGCTGAGTAGTGTTCCCTTATATGGATGCTCCGCAGTTTGTTTAATCTTTGGCCCATTTTAGTGTACTTCCAAATTCATTGATTCTTTCATTTGTTCTATGCCTTCTCCTGTTGATGCCATCCACTGAATTTTTAATTTGGCTATTGCATTTTTTTTTATTTCTAAAATTTCCATTTGGTTCTCTATATATTCTTTTTCTTTGCTGAGACTATTTATTTTCACTAGAGGCCCGATGCATGAAATTCATGTAAGAATAGGCCTTCCTTCCCCCAGCTGCCAGCACCGCTTCCCTCTGGCACCTGGGACCTGGGTTTCCCTCTGGCTTCTGGAAGGCACCCAGGACCCAGGGTTCCCTTGCAGCTCTGACTTCATCTGGAAGGTCGTCTGGAAGGACACCCAGTCTAATTAGCATATTATGCTTTTATTATTATAGATTTGTTTCAATTGTGTTCATAATTGCTCCTTGAAGAATTATGATATCTGATTGAAAATCCTAGTCACGTAATTCTCATCTCTTGTCAGTATTGTGGTCAACTGATTATCTTTTCTTTTTCAGTTGAGGCTTTCCTGATTTTTAATATGATGAGTAATTTTCAATTAAATCCTGGACATTTTGAGTATTATGTTGTAACTTCTGGTTCTTATTTAAATCTGTTTTAGTGGGCTTCCTCTAAATTTCACCTGTCGGAGAAGGAGACACTACTGTTCCCTGCCAGTTGGGTGTGGATGTCTAGATTTCCCACTCAACCTTCTTTGACAATATCATCAGGGAGAGGATGCCTCATTATTGATAGGTGGAAGTGGGAGTTCAGGCTCCCCAATAGGCCTCCACTAATAGCACCCTGTCAGGGAGTGGGAGGAATGCCTTTTTACCATTAGGTGGGGGTACAAGGCCAGGCCTCTCAAAAGGTTTGTGACACTAAGGAGGGCAAACCTCATTTCTTCTAGGCAAGGATAAAGGTACCAGCTCCTCAGTCTTCTCTGACATCTCCCCAGTGAGAGGTAGGAGGGGCATCCACTTATAGATGTAATAAAGTGGAGGTCTAAGTTTCCCACTTGGCCTTTGCGGAAGCGGATGTGGGTGGGGCCACAGTTTTATCTATGTTGTTTGGGTAGGGTAGGGAGGTGATTGTCTAAAAGTTTTGTCTTTCTAGGGATGGGGATGGCCATTTTCCTGAGCCTTTGGCTAGAAAGAGCTCGATTTCCTTGGGGCTTGATGTTAAACACTTAGAAATTCTTAAAAATAGTAACATCATTACAAATAATATTTTTACAGTTTCATAACACTTTTGTTGAGGTATAATTGGAATACAGTAAAGCACATTTAAAGTATACAATCTGATGCATGCATCCATCACTGCAATCAAGATAATGAACATATCCATCACCCTCCCAAATTTCCTGGTGCCCTTTATATTTCCTCTGTTCTCTACCCACTCACCTCCTCCTCTCCCAGGCAACTACTTATCTACTTCCAGAAATTTTAGCCATCAGTATAGATTCCAGAATTTTTTATAAATGGATTTATACAATATGAATGCTAGCTTCTTTCACCCAGCATAAATATTTTCATATTTGTTCATGTACATATAAATAGTTCATTCTGCTTTTACTGTTGAGTAGTATTACATTGTACAAATATATAATTTGTTGTTACTTTCAACTATTGGTAAATATTAGACTTGTGTTCACTTTTTAGCTATTACAAATAAAGCTGCTATGAACATTTGTATTCAAGTGTTTCTGTTTACATATGCTTTCACTTCTCTTAGATAAATGGATAGTGGAATGTTTGGGGCATAGAGTAGGTATATACTTACCTTTAAAAATTCTTTCAAACTTCCAAATTTTACACTATCATTAGGAATGCATGAGAATTCCAGTTGTTCCACATCCTTCCCAAGACATAAAATAACAAGATGTTTTTAATTGCACTCATTCTTGTAGGTATATAGTATTATCTCATAGTGATTTTAATTTGTATTTCCTTGATGGCTAGTGATATTGAACGTCTTTTCATGTGTTTATTTGCCATTCAAATATAATCTTTGGTGAAGTGTCTAAGTATTTTGCCTATTTTTATTAAGTTATTTGTCATCTTATTATTGAGTTATAAGAGTTCCTTACATAGTCTTTTGTCAGATACATGTTTTGAAAATATAGTAATACCTCGATATAACAGACTAATTCTGATGAGTGGGTGTCCGTTAAAGCCAAGAGTCCCTTATATAATAAAGTAGATTTTCCAATTTTCCTAATGCGTATGTTAAAAAATTAACAAATTAGTTTACATATTTTTACTTATGTAGACACATTTGTGTAATTCAATTATGTATGAAAACTTTGATTTCACAGAAAAGATTTCTATCTGTATTACTGTAATATTAAATTTACTAGAGGCCCTGTGCACGAAATTCATGCATGAGATGGGGGCTCCCCTCAGCCCAGCCTGTACCCTCTCCAATCTGGGACCCCTTGGGGAATGTCCGACTGCTGGTTTAGGCCCTATCCCAGGGATCAGCAGTTGGACATCCCTCTCACAATCCTGGATTGCTGGCTCCTAATCGCTCACCTGCCTGCCTGGTCACCCCTAACTGCACCCCTGCTGGCCTGATCACCCCTCACTGCCTCTGCGTGCTGGCCTGATCACCCCTAAATGCCCCCCTACCAGCCTGGTCACCCCTAACTGCCCCCCATTGCTGGCCAGTTTTCCCCCAACTGCCCCCTCCCTACCAGCCTGGTTGCTTCTAACTTCCCCCCCACAGGTCTGGTCACCAACTGCCCCCACTGCAGGCCTGTTCACCCCACACAGCCTGCTGTTCAGTTGTTTGAGCATCCCTCACTAACCCCCCTGCTGGCCTGGTCACCTCACACAGCCTGCTTCTTCAGTTGTTTGGTCTTCCCTCATAAACCTCCTGCTGGCTTGGTCATAGGTAGCCATCTTGTGAGGGCATGAGGGTTAATTTTCATATTACCTTTTTATTATATAGTATATGGAATAGGTCTAGTAAATGCATGCATTTACCAATCCCCATAAAGAAACAAATGCACATGGCTGGGGCATGACTTACTGCACATGGGAACATTGGCCAGTATGCATTAAAACTGTTACAGAAAGTTACTTTACTCAACAACAGAACCAGTTACTATATGAAATTTGATGTAATCATGTTTTAATGATTTGCCAAACATTGTGTATGAGCGGTGACTCTTGGATTTAAATATGTGGACTATAGTAGTAGAAATATTTATTTATGTTGGTGAAATTACTACAGTGTTTTTTGCAACATATGGTCTATTTGCTAAAATTTGTTAAAAATAACAGTGAATTAATAACAAAAAATAACCCATTAATTTAATTATAAGAAAATCTTCATTAAAATCATTTCAAAATTAACAGCCTGTTAATTTTGTCACATATGACATACAGACCAGAAATTTTGTCCATTAAATCTAAAGTCCGTTAAATAGAGCTCCACAAAATGGTGGTTTACTTTATTTCACCCAGTCTGTGGCTTGCCTTTAAATTTTCACAGTGGTTTCACTTGAAAGATTAACATTTTTAATTGGTGAAATTCAATTTGATAATTTTTCCTATTACAATTTGTGAGTTTCTGTCATATTTAAGACATTTCTGCCAAACTCTAGGACACTGATACTTTCTCCCATGTTTTCATGTAGAAATTTTACAGTTTTAGCTCTTACATTTAGGTCTGTGATTCATATTGACTTAATTTTGTATGCAGTGTGTGATAGACGTGAAGGTATATTTATTTATTTTTGCATATAGATATCTACTTGTTTTTGCACCATTTGTTGAATAAATAATTACTTTCCAGTGTATTGCCTTGTCATGTTTGTTGGAAATCAACTGACAATATAAGAACAGGCCTATTTCTGGACTCTTACGTTTCATAGATCATTTTGTCTATGTTTACACAATAATATATGTCTTGATTACTGTAGTTTTATTTCAAGTTCTGAACAAAGTAATGTAAGTTATCTAGCACTGTTCATTTTCAAAATTCTTTTGAATATTCCAGGTGCTTTACATTTCTTTTTTTAAAATACTCACCAGAGGATATGTTTATTGATTTAACAGAGAGAGGAAGGGGAAGAGAGAGAGAAACATTGATGTGAGAGAGAAATATTGATTGATTGCCCCTTATACACTCCCTGACCATGAATCGAACCCAGGATCTCTTGGAGCATAGGATGACTTGCCAACAAACTGAGCCACACTGGCCAGGACTACATTTCTTTTATTTTAAAAATGTTTTTAAATTGATTTTTAGAAAGAGGAAGGGACGGGGATAGAGAGATAGAAACATTGTTGAAAGAAAACATAGACCGGCTGCCTCCTGGACAACCCCTACTGGGGATCGAGCCTGCAACCTAGGCATATGCCCTGACCAGGGATAGAACTAATGACCTCTTGGTTCCTGGGTTGGCACTCTATCACAAAGCCATACCAGCAAGGCAGGGCTACATTTCTTTATAAATTTTAAAATCAAATTGTTTATTTCTAGAAATATGTCTTCTCTGTGGATTTAATTTGTTCTTCTTTTATTACTTAAGATAGAAAACTGAGATCATTGATTTGAGAACTTTTTTTGTTCTTTTCTAATATTGGTATTAAGTGCAGTATTTCCCCTGAACTATTTATTGATTATGATATACTGTATATTCATTATCATTAAGATCAAATATCTTTTTCTAATTTCCCTTTTGATTTCATCCTTGACCCATGGATTAGTTAGAAGTATCCTATTTAATTTCTAATTATTTGGTGATTTTCTAGATGTACTTTGTTCTTGGTTTCTATTTTTAATGCTATTGTGGTAAGAAAATACTTTGTGCAATTTGAACCCTTTCAAATTTTTGGAGACTTGTTGGTAAATGTTCCATGAATAGAAGTGCTCTATAAATATCAATTATTTCACCTTAGTTGATAGTGTTTGCAAAGTCTTATATTTCCTTACTGATTTTCTGTCTACTTACTCTTTCAATTAGTGAAGAAGTAGTAATGAAATCTCGAAGTATAATTGCACATTTGTCTATTCTTCCTTGCAATTCTGTCAGTTTTGTTTTTTTAATTTATGCATTGTGAAACTCTGCCATTAGATGCATAAGCATTTAGAATTGTCCTCTTTATTAATTGACCTCTTTATCACTATTAAATTATGTTTTTGGTCCCTGGTTCTTTGTTCTAAATTATTTGCTCTAATATCTACTTTGTATGATTAATATAAATACTCCAGCTATCTTTTGAGTAATGTTAGCAGGATAAATATTTTTTCATCCTTTTAATTTAACCTATTCTTTATTTATATTTAAAGTATGTTTCTCATATAGTTGAGTCTTGATTTTTTATTTAGTCTGACAGTCTCTTCCTTTTTTTAAAGATATGTATTCATTGCCATTTTGTTTTTCATATTTTTCTCTTTTTTTCTTCTTTTTCTTAAAGCAGACCCTTTAACATTTCATGTAATATTGGCTGGGTGCTCATGAACTCCTTTAGCTTTTTCTTGTCTGGGAAACTATCTCACCTTTAATTCTATATGATAGCTTTGCTGTGTAGAGTAACCTTTGGTTGTAGGTCCTTGCTTTTCATCACTTTGAATACTTCTTGCCTCTCGCTTCTGGCCTGCAAAGTTTCTGTTGAGAAATTAGCTGACATTCTTATGGGAGCTCCCTTGTATGTAACTAGCTGCTTTTCTCTTGCTGCTTTTAAGATTCTCTCTTTGTCTTTAACCTTTGGCATTTTAATTATGATGTGTGTTGTGTGGACCTCTTTGGATTCATCTTGTTTGGAACTCTCTGTGCTTCCTGGACTTGTATGTCTATTTCTTTCAACAAGAAATATTTTTTGTCATTTTTTCAAATGGGTTTTCAATTTCTTGCTCTCTCTCTTCTCCTCCTGGCACCCCAATGATGTGAATGTTGATATGCTTGAAGTTGTCCCAGGGGCTCCTTAGATTATGCTCATTTTTTTTAATTCTTTTTTTCTTTTTTGCTGTTCTGATTAGGTATCTTTTGCTTCCTTATATTCCAAATTGAAGACTTGATTCTCAGCTACATCTACTCTTCTGTTGATTCCCTGTAAATTATTCATTTCAGTTACTGTATCCTTCATCTCTGACTGGTCCTTTTTTATGCTGTTGAGGTTCTCTCTTAAGTTCATTGAGCATTCTTAATACCATTGTTTTGAACTCTGCATCTAGTAGATTGTCTCCATTTTCTTTAGTTGTTTTTCTGGAATTTTGTTCTGTTTTTTTTTTATTTGGGAAATGTTTTTTTGTCTCCTCATTTTGGCAGCCTCCCTGTGTGGGCTGTGTACACCCTCCTATTGTATTGAGCCCTGGTTGCTTTAGGAACATCAGGCTATTTGTCTGCAAGAACTGTCTGTGACCACCAACCACGATGGAGGATCAGCTGTTCAGGGGGCCATCTCAAAGAGCAGGTCTGATTTCAGCAAAGCTCTGGTACCTCTTGAGTATGCCCATTGTATATGTTGCTTATGGTGGTTGGCTGGTGCTTCGAAGTGGTCTGAAGCTGTCCACCAGGTGTGCTGATTCTGGTGCCTCCTGGGAAGTGCCAGCCAAGATCAGCTGCAACCTGTATTCTGCCCAGGGCCACCCAGCATAAGCTATAAAGTGATCTGCAGATGACTCTTATTTGAGTTGGATTTTAGAATTGCCCCAGCAAAGTCAAGCTGTGAACCAAGGCAAGCTGCTGCCTGGGGCCACTTAGCAAGAGGTATGGGCATGGTGAGGCAAAATGCTGCTTGTTTAAGAGATTTTAGGAAAATCTGAAGCATGAGCCCTCTACCTTTTTTTTCAAGGAAAAATCACTGAAAACTACTTGGGTGGCCCTAAAAGTTGGATGAAATGGGGTCTCAGAGAATAACCAGAAAAGGCAA
>NW_006296282.1:12721-16369 GCF_000327345.1 Myotis davidii | reverse complement strand
GGGAATCAACAGGGCGGAGCGAACAGCTATGGCTGATCCTCAGCTCTGCCCTAAAAGGCCCCAGGTCTCTGCAAGCACCTCTGAAAGAAAGCCTCCATCGAGTTCCGCCTGATGTCAGACAGTCCAGTTTCTCCATGTATGAGTCTGGGTCCCCAGAGACTCACCCGGAACTGGAGTTCAGAGCAGTCGGGAGCTTGAGACTCCCTTCCAATTGAAAAAGACAACCTTGTCCTCAGTTGCCAGCCCTTTCCACGTGCTCCTGTGTACCTCTGCACTTTACTTCCACACCTCCTGTGCGTCTCAGTGTTCTTTTCTCTTTCCTTATAGTTGTTGAATTTCCACTCAGCCAGCCTTCCTGTGGTTCTGGATGATGTCCGTTTTGTTTTTTAGTTGTATTTTATGTTGTTGTCGTACCTCTGCACTTTACTTCCACACCTCCTGTGCGTCTCAGTGTTCTTTTCTCTTTCCTTATAGTTGTTGAATTTCCACTCAGCCAGCCTTCCTGTGGTTCTGGATGATGTCCGTTTTGTTTTTTAGTTGTATTTTTGAAGTTGTTGTGCGAGGCAGCAATTTCTGGTGTTTAACTATGCCGCCATCTTGGTTTCAAGCCCTCTACCTTTTAATTGGGGTGTTTAGACCACTTATATTTAATGGGACCATTGATACAATTTTCAGTCTCATCTTGTCATTTGATTTCTGTTTCTCCCATCTATTCTTTGTACCCTTTTCCATTTTTTTTCCTGCTTTCTTTTGGATTAAATGAGAATAGTTGTTATTCGGTTGCATGGCCTTTTTTGGTGATTAGCTATAATTCTGTCTTATTACTTTACTGCTTGCATTGGGTTTATAGTGTACACAGTATGAAAAAAATTAAATTTATCCCTTTAATTATCATTTTTGGTTTTTTTAATTGATTTCAGAGAAAAGAAGGGAGAGAAACAGAGAAACATCAATGATGAGAGAGAATCATTGATCTGCTGCCTCCTGCATGCCCCCTATTGGGGATTGAATGAACAACCCGGACATGTGACATGACTGGTAATCAACTATGACCTACTGGTTCATGGCTCAATGCTCCACCACTGAGCCACACTGGCTGGGTCCATTTCTGGTACTCTTTTTTTAAATACATTTTTATTGATTTCAGAGAGGACGGGAAAGAGAAAGGGAGATTGAAACATCAATGATGAGAGAAAATCATTGATCAGCTGCCTCCTGCACACCCCTGACCAGGAATCGAGCCCGTAACCTGGGCATGTGCCCTTGACTGGATTCGAACCTGGGACCCTCCAGTCCACAAGCCAATGCTCTACCCACTGAGCCAAGCTAGCTAGGGCCATTTCTGGTATTCTTGATCCATATTTCTGCCTGCTGTCATTTTACTTATTCATGAAGGATGTGTTGTAAGATTTCTTATATTGTGAGTATTGTGGTGATAAACCCCTTTTCAGCTTGTAAATTTTTGAGAAAGTGTTTATTTCATCCTTTTAAGTTAAAATAAATTTTTTTAGTTTTGAGATAATAACAGATTGGTGTGTATATGTGAGAAATAATACAGAGAGACCCTGTGTACCCTTCACCCAGTTTCCCCCAATAGTAAATCATGCAAGACTGTCATACAATGCAACAACCAGGATGTTGACACTGATATAATAACAATACCAAAAAATTTCATTACCATAAGGATCCCTCCTTTGCCCTTTTATTAGGCACAATCACTACCCCTTCTCTATGCCCAAATCATGAGGTCCCCTAATTTTTTCTCTATCTATAATTTCTATATTTCTAGAATGTTATATAAAAGAAATCAAACAGTATATATGCTTTTGAGGTTGGCTATTTCTCATTCAGCACAGTTCCATGTTGTGTGTATCAATGGTTCATTCCTTTTATTGCTGTAGTTTAACCAATCACATGTTGAAGAATATCTGATCTGTTTCCAATTTTTGACTGTAATAAATTAAATTGATAGGAACATTTTATATAGGGTTTTGCTGAATATGAGTTTCCCTATATCTGGGATTATTGCTCAAGAGTACAGTTGCTGGATTGTCTGGTTATTGCATGTTTAGTTTTATAAGAACATGCCAAATTGTTATCTAAACTAGCTGTATTATTTTTCATTCCTACCAGCAATGTATGAGTGATTCTGTTTTTCCACATCCTTGCCGGAATTTGGTATTATTGATAATTTTTATTTTAGCCATTTGGATAGGTGTGGTTTGAAGTTGCATTTTTCTAATTGCTAATGAGGTGAAACATCTTTTGATGTGCTTATTTATCATCTGTATGTCCTCTTTGGTAAAATGTGTTTCTCTTTATGTACTTTTCTCATTTTCTAATTAGATTTTTTAAACCACTGCATTTGAGAGCTCTTTGTATACAGGGTGTGGCAAAAGTAGGTTTACAGTTGTAAGTACATGCAACACAGAATTCTCTTTTTTTCTGAGAGAGAGAGAGAGAGAGAGAGAGAGAGAGAGATCTCATTGGTTACATCCTGCACGTGTCCTGCCACGGGTTCAAACCCACCACCTTTTGGTGTAGGGGACGATGCTCCATCTAACTGAGCCACACTGACCAGGGCCAGAATAGGAAAATTCATAAGAATAGAAAGTAAATTAGTGGTTACAGTGGCTGATGTGAAAAAAGAATGGGAAGACATTAGATTTTGCTTTGGTGGGGTAGCACAGTTTGTCATCCTGATACTCCAAGGCTGTGGGTTCCATCCCCAGTCCGGGCACATACAAGAATCAACCCATGAATATATAAATAAGTGGAACAACAAATTGATCTCTCTCTCTCTCTCTCTCTCTCTCTCTCTCTCTCTCTCTCTCCAATTTTAAAAATTAAAAAAATAATAAAAACAACTTTAAATAAAAATAATTTAGATCTATGTATCTTGGATCTCCCAATAAAATATTATGGCTCAATTATCCATGAACCTAAGCTTTAAAAAAAATCACTTATATTTTGACCCATCTTTTTTATTGCCCACCATGGGAACTATTCCTTCTGTTTTTGTTAGTGTTTTCTCAATTCAAATCCCTGAAATTTCAAACAGAACTCCATTTCTCTACTACTTTTGACAGACATGTTTGGTTTCACCTCCTGTATGCTGTTCATGGTATGGTATTGCTATGATAATATCCCATTTCATTGTCTTTTAAATCTAAAGAGACCCCATTCATCTTTTTAATTTATTATCATAGATAAACCTTTGCTTCTGTACCCATACTAATCCCTTCATTTCTCTATTTCTATTCTATCTTAACATATAGCCCCTGGAGCTACATATAATATTCTATATTATATTTAAAATATTTATATCATAGTATGATGGTGAAGCATAATATTCTTCTTTTTCATTTCTTGAAAATTCCCAGCATTAATTTTTTTTTTAAGTTGGAAAGATATCACATTGATTTTATATCTTCTGGAAATGTCCCATATTTCTTTTTTTTAAATTTTGTTTTATTGCTTAAAGTATTACAAAGAGTTTTACATATGTCTCTGTTTTTCCCCCCTTGACCTTCCCCCAGCCTCCCCTACCCCCCAGTGTCTTGTGTCATTGCTTATGGCTTATATGCATGCATACAAGTCCTTTGGTTGATCTCTTACCTCCCCCTCCCGCCTCCCAACCCTCCCCAG
>NW_006296282.1:11322-12021 GCF_000327345.1 Myotis davidii | reverse complement strand
GACACAATGAAAGCAGTCCTGAGAGGGAAGATTTATAGCTCTACAGGCGTACCTCAGAAAACAAGAAAAACTGGTAGTAAATCATCTAACTCTACAACTCAAAGAATTAGAAAGAGAGCAACAAGAAAAGCCCAGAGTGAGCAAAAGGAAGGAGATAATAAAGATTAGAGCAGAAATAAATGACATAGAGACCCATATTTCTTTTTTGACTTATACAATTAATTCGGAGCACATCACATTGGAAGTAACTTTAATCATTACTCACCAAATTTATTCCATTATTGCAAGAGTCCACGGCCAGCGTGGCTTTCACGGGTTCAAAGACTTGGAGGGAGGGCTGACGCGCAAATGATACACACAAGACGGAATATTAATTTTTATAATTACCAGGGAAACCAGAGAATAACTCAGCTAAAGAAGTCGAGTTCTCCCTGTTGCTCCTTTCCCAGCTGCTTTTATTAGCTAGAATACACAATTGCCTTTAGGAATGCAAACAGACATATCAATGGTAATGTTTAGCAAACAGTAAGATTGCCAGGTCTTGGGGGAGTTTGCTTTAGGCTAGGGGTGAGCAAACTTTTTGACTTGAGGGCCACAATGGGTTCTTAAACTGGACCAGAGGGCCGGAACAAAAGCATGGATGGAGTGTTTGTGTTGGCTGACAGTCCTGCTTCTTCTAGGTACAATGTCCTGAGAGTT
>NW_006296282.1:3346-11255 GCF_000327345.1 Myotis davidii | reverse complement strand
GCCCTGCTGCTTTTATTAGCTAGAATACACAATCGCTTTTAGGAATGCAAACAGACATATCAATGCTAATATTTAGCAAACAGTAAGACTGTCAGGTCTTGGGGGAGTTTGCTTTAGGCCACTGAGTCAGCAGCAGGTAATAAAATGGAGATATTCACCCTGTGAATATCAAAAGGAGTCCTGGTCAGCCTTCTGCCGGACTCCTCACATTTATATCAATTACTGTTGACCTTGGTCGCCAGCACATTATCTATATAAAAACTCACCTAATTGGTATAAATTGTTTTATAAGCTCGATTTTTTAAATAATTTGTTATAAAGAAAACAAATTTAAATAGCATTGCTTTAATGAACACCAAAATTGGAAGCAAGGGGGCTATAGATGATAGTTACATCCTATATCTCTTATTTTTAAAATTTTGGTTTTGATGCATAATATTGAGAAAATCCTAATTCATACAGAAAAATTACTTTAAACTCCAATGAATTTTAATGGCTCATCCTGCAATCAATGTATTATTTAATTACCAGATCCTGAAGCCTAAAAGAATTAATTGATCCTGAAGCCTAAAAGAAGCGTAGTAGGAAACCTTTACAGTGGGGCCTTGACTTATGAGTGTCCTAACAAGTTTTTTGAGATACCAGCTGTCTCTCCACCGATTTTTTGCATTGAGTTGATAGAGTAATTTGAGTTAACGAGCTTGGTCTCAGAACGAATTAAACTAGTAAGTCAAGGCCCCACTGTATTTTAAAGTTGAATCATTAACTATCTGACAAGTACTCATGTTCTTTAACAAAAACATAAGAGTTACATTCAAAACTCACAAATAGCCTGGCTTGCGTGGCTCAGTGTTTGACCTTCATTCAACCTATGAACCAGGAGGTCGAGGTTCCATTCCAGGTCAGGGCCTATGCCTGGGCTGTAGGCTAGTTCTCCAGTAGGAGATGTGCAGGAGGCCGCCATTCAATGATTCTCTCTCATCATTGATGTTTCTCTCTCTTCCTTTCTCTTCCTTTCTGAAATCAATAAAAAATATTCTTAAAAAATAACGAATAAATGCATACATGGTAATACAGTGTATTAACATCTTCACTTGTTATTTTACAACTGATGAATATAACATGACAAAGGCATATTTTGAACAGATTTGCAGAGGCTCAATGTGATACCAGGCAAGTCTTAGGTATACATGCCGTAGTATTGTACTTGCTTTAAATTTTTAAATGAGCATAAATGCACAGACCTGAATAAGAGAGAAGCTATGACCTTCTTAATCATAGACCCATCCAGAAGAATTTTAATACATACACAGAAATGTCAGGACAAGATTTGTTCTGAGGTTTGAAAAAACACTAATTGACTTGCTAAAGCAAGTTAATGAGTAGGTAGTCTTCAACATGATATATTTGGTATATAATATAATCCACTGTTTGTGTTGATATTTTGTAATTTTTATTACAGCTTTTAAAATAGCTAAAAGTAGAAAAATAAAGTAGCTAAAATATTTTTAAATGATTTTAAAATTAAGTATTGGCAAAACTGGAAAACCTCTGTATTCTAGAGTTTTTGACACTGTAGTTTTAAAACCAGTCAAAATTTCAATATTTATTATTATCCTTTGTCTAACTTATTTTCCTTATTTTTTTTCTCAAAAAATTCAAATGCTTTTAGTCAGGGATTATTTTCCATTATAAAAACTCTTGAGCCTTTTCTCCAGTAGCTTATGGCAATGATTTCTTTTTATACTTTTTTTTTCCAGACAGGTTTTATAAACTTGCCCAGTATGGTGATTAAAGTTACTAGAGTGTCCTTGTGTAGAAATCTCTAATGAATGTTGGGGATGGACATGTAGGGATTTTGTTGACAGTTTCTTAGCTCATTGGTTTGATGACCATAAATCATAGTAAGTTTTATCTTTATAAATGGTAACTTTGATTTCTCACTTGTATTTCTTTAAAAATCTTGAATGAATGAGAACCCAATTAATGTAATTATGTACAGTTTGTCATTTTAGGGTTAGGAGTTACCATCAGTGAATTTAGTACATCTAACATGTGTTACATAAGGCAACCTATCTATAATAATAAAAGGATAATATGTTAATTAGACCGGATATCTTCTGGACGTCCTTCCAGACGAAGCTGGGGCCAGAGGGAAGCCAGCCCAGGTCCTAGGTGCCTGCGGGAGGCCCAAGGAAAGCCATGCTGGATCCTGGGTGCCTGCGGGTGGCCAGAGGAGGGAAGCAGCCCGAGTCCCGGATACCTGCAGGTGGTCGGAGAAGGGAAGCAGCCCGGGTTCAGGGTGCCTGAAGGCAGCCAGAGGGAAGGCAGCCTAGGTCCCGGGTGCCTGCGGGCAGCCCAAGGAAAGCCAGGCTGGATCCTGGGTGCCTGCGGGCGGCCAGAGGAGGGAAGCAGCCCAGGTCCTGGGTACCTGCTGGCAGCTGGAGGAGGGAAGGCTGGGTCCCGGGTGCGTGCCAGCAGCTGGGGGAAGGAAGGCCTACTCTTGCAAGAATTTTCATGCATTGGGCCTCTAGTATATACAGGTAGTCCTCGGGTTACGTTGGACTTGACGTACATCATTTTGTGGTTACGTCGCCATCTCCTACGTATTTATAAAAAAAAAAGTTCAGTCATTTCAAGATATGTACATATGTGCTTTATGTTTTTTATTATTTATTTACAAGTAAAGGTCAGGAATTGTTATCTTTCCTTTATTTTTTTTTTTTTTACTGTTTCATTTCATTACTGCTGTGTATGTGCTTCATGTGAGTGATGTAGGTGCTTATGTAGGTGTGTTTCAACTTATGGTGAAAATCTCATCATGTGACATCATAGGAACGGACCTCCCATGTAACCTGAGGACCTACTATATATAAAAACTAAAATGCAAATTGTCCCCTTGGGAGTTTGACCAGGAGACCAGGAGTTCGATCGCTCACTATGACATGCACTGACCACCAGGAGGCGGCACAAAATGAAGGAAGGCCCAGCCAGCAGCTGGCAGCTGGAGAAGGGAGGCCCCAGTTGGCAGGTTGCAGGCCCCAATCGGCCCTGATCGCCAGCCAGGCCTAGAGACCTTACCTATGTACAAATTTTGTGCACCAGGCCTCTAGTTTGGGAATAAAAGACTACCTAATATCCTCTAGGCTAGTAATGACTCACAGAATTTCTTTAATCTCTATGCTAGTACTTTTCATTTCTGACTGTATCCTTTTTACTGTGATCTTCAAGTAGCCCTGTCACTTTCTTGTACGTCACATGGTGCAATCAGAGCCATGAACTGAGCTAGACTACATTATTTTACTTGTGATATTTTATGAGTTTTATGGAGAAAGATAAGTTTTATGAGTTTCCCCAAACTAAGCAGAAGTCATTTGTACACAATAAACATAGTTTTATAACATTGAAGATAAATTAGCATTTGTGAAACAATTTTGCTAATAGTGCATGGGAGTGTTGAATATACAGCATAAAAAAACAAGCTTATACCTATTCTTGTTTAGGGCATGCTTTTTACATGGGCCTCCAGTAAATAAGCATTTTTGTAGATTGATTCCTCTTCGTGTGATTTACGACTCCTGTCATAAAAGACTGCTGTGTTTTTGTAACAAAGTCTAAGTTTCTATTCTTTTTTTTATTTCTTAAAGTATTACAAAGAGTATTACACATGTCTCCTTTTTCTCCCCTTTGACATTCCCCCGGCTTCCCCCTCCCTCCAGTGTCTTGTGTCCATTAGTTATTCTCATATGCATGTATACAAGTCTTTCGGTTGATTTCCTACTCCCCACAACCCTCCCCAGGGTTTCCACTGTAGTTTGAAATCTGCTCAATGCTTCTTTGCCTCTGGATCCATTTTTGTTCATCAGTCTATAATGGTCCTTATTATCCATAAATGAGTGAGTTCATGTGGTATTTTTCTCAGCTTCCCAGGGGCCGTCTCAGCCTCACAGGGGCCGTCCCAGCCTCACAGGGGCCATCTCAACCTCACGGGGGCCATTTCAGCCTCACAGGGGCCGCCCCAGCCTCACGGGGGCTGTTTCAACCTCACTGGGGCCGTTTCGACCCACCAGGGCCATCTTGACCTCACCGGGGCCATCTCAACCTCAACAAAGCCGTCTCAGCCTCACCTGGGCCGTCCCAGCCTCACTGGTGCCGTCTCAGCCTCACCGGGGCCAATTCAACCTCACCGGGGCCGTTTCAACCACACCAGGACCATCTCGGCCTCACCGGGGTTGGATCCACCTCACCGATGCCGTCTCAACCTCACGGGGGATAAAAAAAAACAAGCTTATACCTATTCTTGTTTAGGGCATGCTTTTTACATGGGCCTCCAGTAAATAAGCATTTTTGTAGATTGATTCCTCTTCGTGTGATTTACGACTCCTGTCATAAAAGACTGCTGTGTTTTTGTAACAAAGTCTAAGTTTCTATTCTTTTTTTTATTTCTTAAAGTATTACAAAGAGTATTACACATGTCTCCTTTTTCTCCCCTTTGACATTCCCCCGGCTTCCCCCACCCTCCAGTGTCTTGTGTCCATTAGTTATTCTCATATGCATGTATACAAGTCTTTCGGTTGATTTCCTACTCCCCACAACCCTCCCCAGGGTTTCCACTGTAGTTTGAACACTGTAGTTTGACATTCTGCTCAATGCTGCTCTGCCTCTGTATCCATTTTTGTTCATCAGTCTATAATGGTCCTTACTATCCATAAATGAGTGAGTTCATGTGGTATTTTTCTCAGCTTCCCAGGGGCCGTCTCAACCTCACCAGGGCTGTTTCAGCCTCACCGGGGCCATCTCAACATCACCGGGGCCGTTGCAAGCTCACCGGGGCCGTCTCGACCTCACCAGTGCCGTCTCAACCTCACCGGGGCCTATTCAACCTCACTGGGGCCATCTCAGCCTCACGTGGGCTGTCTCAGCCTCTCAGGGGCTGTCTCAACCTCACATGGGCCGTTTCAACCTCACCGGTGCCGTCTCAACCTCACCTGGGCCATCTCAACTTTCACCGGGGCCAATTCAACCTCACCGGGGCCGTTTCAACCACACCAGGACCATCTCGGCCTCACCGGGGTTGGATCCACCTCACCGATGCCGTCTCAACCTCACGGGGGATGCCTCAACCTCACAGGGGCTATCTCGACCTCACAGGGGCTGTCTCAACCTCACCAGTGCCATCTCGACTTCACTTGGCATTCTGTCCTTTCTTGGGCCAATTCAACCTCACCGGGGCGGATTCAACCTCACTGGGGTCGTCTCAGCCTCACCAGGGCAGTCCCAGGCTCACTGGGGCCGTTTCGACCTCACAGGGGCCGTTTTGACCTCACCAAGGCCATTTCTGCCTCACTGGGGCCGTTTCAGTCTCACTGGGGCAGTTGCAACCTCACTGGTGCCGCTGCAACCTCACTGGGGCCGATTCAACCTCACCGGGGCAGTCCCAGCCTCACTGGGGCTGTCTCGACCTCACAGGGGCCGTTTGACCTCACAGGCGCCGTTTTGACCTCACCAGGGCCATTTCTGCCTCACCGGGGCCGTTTCAGCCTCACCAGGGCAGCTGCAACCTCACTGGGGCCGATTCAACCTCACCAGGGCCATCTCACCTTCACCTGGGCCGTCTCAGCGACACGAAGTTTGGCATTCTGTCCTTTGTTGGGCGGCTCCTTGCTGGACAAAATCACCAGGTGTTCCTAGTGGCTGAATATCTGGTATGCTTGCTTGGATTTCATTTTCTACCAAGTGCACAGACTGCCTGTCTGCCTTCACCCAGTGTCCCATGAGATACTGGATTTTGTGGGCCCAGCTGTGTCTGGCTCCGGCTTCCTCCGAACCTGATTCTGCTTCTTTATTATGTTCCTTATGTATGCGAGGAGTTGAAATCTGCATTCTGCTGGGCTGGGCTGCAAAAGCGTCGATGGTTCTCTTTGTATCACTAGCACAGCTTGGTTGAGGATGTAATAATTTGAGTAGGGTGGGGTCCCAGGGAATCACCAGGTTGGGGCCAAGGGCAATGGCATCTCCACGTCTATTCACCTCTCCACAACTCAGCGACTCGCGTCCCCGAGTGCCGGCGAGCAGTTCCGTGAGACAGCCACTCTCGCTCTCCGGATCGTTGCAAGGCCATCCCGCTTCTCCCCGTAGGGGTCTGGGAGCTTAGTATCCGGCCCCAACCACGCTCAGTGGATTTGATAGTCCACATCCCCTTCTGGTTGCCAAAAACCGCGCATCCAGCTGCAGCCAGCCTGGTGCACAATTCTGTACCTCTGTTCTTGGAGCCTCTGCACAACCTATTCAGTCTCAATGCTCTTCTTTCTTTCCTTCCAGTTGTAGATCTTCCACTGGGCCAGCTTTCCCATGATTCTGAATGACAGCTGTTTCTTTTATAGTTGGTAGTCTCGATGTTGTTGTGGGAGACAGCATGCACAGGTCTGTACCTTATGCCGCCATCTTGGTTCTCTTCTAAGTTTCTATTCTTGTTGAATTTATATAATGGCTGTGTTTAGTTGATTTTCTTAGATTTATGATTTAATTCACAACTTTTGTTTAATTTTAAATGTATGTTTTTCTCAGTAGTATTTACATTTGATTATATCAGTGTGATACAAAAGTCAAAGCAAATGTGCTAGGATTTTAGAAATGCTGACAAGTAGAAGCTCCCCTAAATATAGTTAAGACTTTCATTAAAAATTTAAATTCAAACTGGTGAGTCAAAGTAAGAATCTTTTAAAAAATATTTTTAAAATATATTTTTATTAATTTTAGAGATGAAGGGAGAGGGAGAGAAAGATAGAAGCATCAATGATGAGAGACAATCATCGATTGGCTGCTTCCTGAATGCCCCACACTGGGGATTGAGCCCGCAACCCAGGCTATGCCCTGACGGGAATCGAACTGTAACCTCCTGGTTCATAGGTCACTGCTCAAACAGAGCCACACCAGCTGGGCCAAAGCAACTCTTCATACCTATATCAGATAAATTTCCTACCTATATCAGATAAATGAAAGGAAGTATAGTTTTGCTGTTGGTCCCTAATATTACTGATTGAGGAAAAATCACTGGAGACAGGAGGTAAGCCAGACTCCTAAACAATAATAAATAGTGAACTGAAATTCCTACCACTAACAGTTTAAGAGTCAGAATGCCAGGCAGTAATTGTAAAATGTCTCTCCCATGATCTATTTACACATTTCCGGCTTTTGAGTATCTCTTCATTTTTCCCTTTTGAAGAGCTTGCAAAGTAAACTTCTAAAACTTCTTGTGGTAAACCATGATTACATCCTATGATTTTGATGATTGAAGGGTTCATCGGATTTTATTCTGGCTGTTAAGTACAATAATCATTAGTCCATACAAAGTATAATAGGTCTGGTTGTCTATCTTTTTTTTAATTTTTAGAGAGAGATAGAAAGGAAGAGGGTAAAACAGAGAGAGAGAGAGAAACATCCATAGGCTGCCTCCTGTATGCCCCGTAATAGAACCCGAGAACTGGCAACATTTCGGTGCATAGAATGACGCCCAACCAACTAAGCCACACTGGCCAGTCTTCTCTTTACTTTTATTTTTTCATTTTAATTTTTTAAAGTTATTACATATGTGTCCTTATCCCCACATTACCCCCTACTCCCCCTACTCATGCCCTCACCGCTCCCCCCCCCATTGTCTGTGTCCATTGGTTAGACCTATATGCTTGAATATAAGTCCTTTGGTTGATTTCTTCCCCTTACCCCCACCCTCCCCTACCTTCCCTCTGAAGTTTGATGGTCTGATCGATGCTTCTCTGTCTCTGGATCTGTTTTTGTTCATCAGTTTATGCTGTTCATTATATTCCATAAGTGAGAGATATAATCTGATATTTATCTTTCTCTGACTGGCTTATTTCAGTTAGCTTAATGTTCTCCAGGTCCACCCATG
>NW_006296282.1:2044-2736 GCF_000327345.1 Myotis davidii | reverse complement strand
GTTTCCATTGCTTGAGGAGATGTTTTGGTGAAGATATTGCTATGACATATATCTGCTATTTTGTCTATAGCTTCTAATATTTTTATGGTTTTCCATCTTATGTTTAAGCTCTTTATCCATTTTGAGTTTATTTTTTTCTATGGTGTAAGTTGGTGGTCTAGTTTCATTTTTTTACATGTATCTATCCAATCTTCCCAACACCATTTATTGAAGAGGCTGTCTTGACTCCATTGTATGAGCATGACTCCTTTGTCAAATATTAATTGAGCATAATGGTTTGGATCGATTTCTGGGCTCTCTTGTCATTCATTTCTGCTCTGATCTTTATAATCTCCTTCCTTCTGCTCACTCTTAGTTTTTCTTGTTGCCTCTTTCTAATTCTTTGAGTTGTAGAGTTAGATGATTTATCACCATTTTTTCTTTCTCAGGATTGCTGTAGCTATTCGGGGTCTTTTTTTATTCCAGATGAATTTTTGGAAAGTTTGTTCTAGGTCTGTGAAATATGCTGTTGGTGTTTTATTGAGGAATACATTGAATCTATAGCTTGCTTTGGGGAGTATGTACATCTTGATGATGTTGACTCTACCAATCCATGAACACGGTATGTTCTTCCATCTGTTTATGTCTTCCACTATCAATTTTTTCTGTGCCCTGTAGTTTTCCGCATATAGATCTTTTCCCACCTTAGTTAA
>NW_006296282.1:0-934 GCF_000327345.1 Myotis davidii | reverse complement strand
TGATCTTTATTACCTCCTTCCTTTTGCTCACTCTGGGCTTATCTTGTTGCTCTCTTTCTAATTCTTTGAGTTGTAGAGTTAGATCATTTATTACCATTTTTTTGTTGTGTTTTGAGGTAGGCCTGTAGAGCTATGAACTTCCCTCTCAGGACTGCTTTCATTGTGTCCCATAGATTTTGGATTATTTTGTTTTTATTGTCATTAGTTTCCAGGATGTGTTTAATTTCTTCTTTGATCTCTTTTGTAACCCAATCATTGTTTAATAGCATGCTTTTCAGTTTCCAAGTGTCTGAGTGTTTTGGATTGTTTTTATTGTAGTTTATTTCTAATATTGTGCCATTGTGGTCTGAGAAGATGCTTGATATGATTTCAATCTTCTGGAATTTGGGAAGACTTTGCATGTGACCCAATATGTGGTCTGTTTTTGAAAATGTCCGATGTGCACTTGAGAGAACACATATTCCACGGCTTTGGGGTGAAATGTTTTGAAGATGTCAAATAAGTACATTTGATCTAGTAAGTCATTTGGGATTGCTGTTTCTTTCTTTTTTTTATTAAAGACTTTTTATTGAATTTTACTGAGAGATGGAGAGAGAGAAACATCGATGTGGGAGCAAAACATTGATCGACCACCTCCTACACCCTTTCAGTGGTGATCAAGCCCACAACCCAGGCGTGTGCCCTCACTGGGAATTGGACCATTCACCCCTCAGTGCACAGGTTGATGCCCAACCAACTGAGCCACACGGGCCAAGGCTCGTTAAACATTTTGATCTATTAAGGAAACAAAATACCAAACATAAAGTTTGTGTGTACATTATATATATGTTTGTGCGTCTACAAAATATATATATTTACCTCCATGCGAATATGACTAATATATATATGAAAATATGCATGAGGAGAGGAAGAAGATGGCGGCGATATAGGCAGA
>NW_006296281.1:41867-43221 GCF_000327345.1 Myotis davidii | reverse complement strand
GAATACGTTTCACTGTAGGAACACAAAGGTGATATGTGTTGATCACAATGTATTTCAGTAAGATAATATAGAAGATTTTTATTCCAATTTGCAAGAGCAAATGAGGAGTGCCCATAATGCTAATATATAAAATGCCAGGGGCCATCTTGACCAAAATAAGTGGATGGATGACCAAACAGCAGGCTGCATGGGGCGACAACGCTGGCAGGGGGGTTAGTGAGGGACAACCAAACAACTGAATAGCAGGTTGTATGGGCGACCAAGCTGGCAGGGGTGGCAGTTGGGGGCTACCAGGCCAGCAGGGGGGCTTGGGGACAGCCAGACTGGCAGAGGGGGGCAGTTGGGGGGACAAGGCCAGCAGGGAGGTCATTAAGAGGCATCCAGGAAGAAAGGGGGCAGTAGGGGGCACCCAGGCTGGCAAGGGGCCAGTAAGGGGCAACCAAGCCGGAGGGACGGAGCAGTTAGGGGCAACCAGGCCAGTAGAGGGGAGCAATTGGGCATGACCAGGCTCGCAGGGGCAGCAGTAAGGGGTGACCAGGCCATTGGAGGGGCAGTAAAAGGTGCCCGGGACAGAGGGGGACGGTTGGGGGTGACCAGGCTGGCAGGGGGTGGAGGGCAGTTGGGGCGACCAGACTTGTGGGGGAAGGCAGTTAGGGAGGACCAGGCTGGCAAGGGGGCAGTTCGGGGCAACCAGGCCGGTGAGTAGAGGTGGATAGGAGTGATTAGGCTGCCATGGGGGGCACTTAGGGGAAATCAAGCAGGCAGGCAGGTGAGCAGTTAGGAGCCAGCAGTCCTGGATTGTGAGAGGGTTGTCCAACTGACAGTTTAGTCCTGATCCCCAGGATCAGTTAGTTGGGCTTCCCCCAAGGGGTCTTGGATTGGAGAGGGTGCAGGCTGGGTTGAGGGGACTCCCCACCCCTGCACCATGTACAAATTTTGTGCAACAGGCCGCTGGTTATAAATAAGAAGATTAACATAAAAGAAATTTTTAAATATATGCTTTTTCTTCTTTCTTCTCTTAGCTTCAGAGGGCCCCAATTATATAAAAATAAGTATAACTTTATATCATAGGTATGTTCAGTACCATCACTCCCACTGTCTGCAGTTTTCATATGTGCAATTTCTGTTATTCATGGTCAATCAGGAATGGAATATATCAAATGGAAAATGCCAATGATAAATAATTCATGTTTTAAATTATTCATTATTCTGTAGAGATTGTGAATCTCATTCCATCCTTCTCTGTCCTACCCAGAACATGAATAATCCTTTTACCCTGCCTATTCACTCTGATAAGGCTATCTGCTCTTTTGTCACTCAGTAGCCTTCTCAGTTATCACATGTGTGTGCACTG
>NW_006296281.1:40379-41180 GCF_000327345.1 Myotis davidii | reverse complement strand
GTCTCAACCTTTCTCATGCCGCGACCCTTTAATACAGTTCCTCATGTTGTGGTGACCCCCAACCCTAAAATTATTTTCGTTGCTACTTCATAACTGTAATTTTGCTACTGTAAACAATATGTAATTATATATGCGTTTTCCGATGGTCTTAGGCGACCCCTGTGAAAGGGTCGTTCGACCCCCAAAGGGTTTGCGACCCAGAGGTTGACAACCACTGCTTCAAAACAAGCCGTCTGCTGTGCAGTGTCAGGATCATGAGATCTTTCCAGCTACACTTGCAGGATCCACTAGAACTGACTTCCACTCCATACATTGTTGGCCCTGAAGTCCTTTTTAGTTCCTGAATCCAATTTATCCCTCCCACAATCCTAATTTTTCTTTAATAACTTTCACGCAGTTTTTGTCACTGTACCAAATTATTGGTTGGTAATTATAAGAGAAACATTGAATCATATGAAAACTCCGGTGGAAATGGATCCAACCATTATCCTGGTACTGCTGAAAACTTAACAATTTCTTCCTTGCATGTCACAAGGTCTCCATGCAAAGGAACCTTACAAGGCATTTTTTTCTCAATCTGATCAATGTCTTGATTCTCTTAATCCTTGATATCTACATGCTTTATAGTTACAAAACCTAATGGGGAATTACAATGTTCCCTGGTGAGTCAATGCATTTCTGGCTCATGGTAAGTTTCTGTGACTGTACAGTCGGTGGTGTGGAATTTGTCAGTTAGTGAAAATCAAAAAAATAAACAATGAAACAAACAGTGATGTTCTTTTCATGAAATACATCCCTACA
>NW_006296281.1:20864-39391 GCF_000327345.1 Myotis davidii | reverse complement strand
CTCAAGAAACCACGTTCATTGATCATACATAAGAAGGTGTTCCTCACCTATTAAAGTTGTATCATGAGATCACAGCAGAAATCCAGGCTGTACTTCTACAGGCTCCACTTATTATTCTATTTCTCTTGATTTTTTCACCACCTCACCTGTTATTTCCCTGATGGAAAACTTGAAATTTTCATGGTCAATGAAAATGTCCTGAATAAACTTCTTTCAACCTCCTGTTACTATTGATATTTTGACCTCTCCCATGAATCACAGGTTTTGTTAGTGGCAATGATCAAAGTGGGTCTGAATATTTTATAACTTACTGCATGTTTACAAACATTTTCTGAATGTTTACAACTTACTTTGTCCAGATCCATTGGGTCCATCATGAAGTATGTTAGCTATAGCATTTTGAAATGTGTTTCTCATATACTAAGACTTGAAATTACTCAAAATTACTCATCTTCGCACATGTGCTTCAGAAGGAATGTAGTGTTGGCCAATTTGAAACACCATTAATCTCATTGTTCTTCCCCTCTGAATTCTTGGGTGACCAGGTGCGTTGTCAACTTGCAGCAATATATTGAAAAGATTCTCTTTTTTGAATGGTAGTGAAGTATGGTAGCAATTATCTCAGGTATAAACTATAGTATAAGTTTAACCCCGCTGTTTGGCTTCTGAACTTATTTTCTTTGTTTAATAATAGAAAAGTTATTTTAATTTTCTGAATTATATAAATTATCCCATTCGATTAAATACCCTATTGATTATGTGAATATCCCATTGGTTGTGGTTATACTGCTCTTAGAAAGCACATTTTCCTTTACCTGGGGAGGACAGCACAGTTATCCCTAGGTCAGAGGGCTCCAGTTAAATTGTTCCTGTTGACTCAGTGTTCCAGAGACCCAAAAACTGATTTAGATAACATGCTGCTTCTGCTTCTGTAAACTGCTTTTTTGCAAACCAGGTTCCTCATTCTGGACTCCAGGGCTCTAGATAATGTGTTTCTGTCAATTCAGTGATCCAGAGACCCAAAAACTGTAATTTAGATAACATGCTGCTTCTGATTCTGTAAACTGCCTTTTTGCAAATCAGTTTCCTCATTCCAAACCTTGGGATATACTCAATACCTTTGTGATCTTTGCCTATATAAATGTGGTGTTGCGGCCATCTTATCACTATGAGATTTGGGAGTGCAAAATGCCCCCTCATAGTCCCAGATTTGCAATAAATGTGACCCTTTAATTCAACTTCTTGAGGCGTCCTTGTGTGATTCGCGGGGTACATTACAACAGTAGGTCTTAAGAGTGGGCCAAAATATTTAGAAAATTGTGTTATAAGTAGAAGTGCTGTCAACTGGGCATTGTTTTTCTCATCATAGAGCACAAACAGAGGACATTGAACATAGATGTGAAGGGTCCTAGGATTTTTAGAATGGTAAATGAGTACTGGGTTTTAAATAAACTCACCAGTTGAATTAAGTCTTCATGATTTTGTCGGCCTGTTGTTTGAGACTCTGGAGGCAGTCACTGACTTTTCCTTCCTGGCTATGCAAGTTCCTATTGCCATTTTCTTCAAAATTAAGGTGACTCTGTCACCATTGAAAACTTGTTGTGTGGTGTGGCTTCCTGCACTGTCTTATCAGCTAGAGCTCTTGGGTGCTTTGCTGTGACTTCTCTGGGAGCACCTGCAGCTTCCCTTACACCTTTATACTTAAGGAGATGGCTGCTTTTTTTCAAACCTCCTGAAACAATCTCTATGAACTTCAAACCTTTTTCTGCACCCTTCATAGTATTAAAGAGAGTGAGGGTCTTGTTTCTGGATTTGTTTAGGCTTAATGGCTTGTTCTGGCTGGCTTGATCTTATATCCAAACCACTAAACTGTTCTTCATGTTAACAAAACTTCTTTGCTATCTTATTGTTCTTGGTTATCCCTGGTTTAACACCTTTACTTTTCTTTAAGAATGTCTCTGTATTCGTAGTCTAGCTTACTGCCACCCACTTTCAGCCTATCTAGACTTTGGCATGCCTTGCTTACTAAACTTAATAATATCTAGCATTTGAGTTAAGGGAGAGGTATGAGATTCTTCCTTTCACTTGAACACTTAGAAGCCAATGTGGGGTTATTAATCAGCATAATTTCAATATTGTTGTGTCTGGGATTAGGGAGAGAGGCATAAATGTTCAATGAGTACATCAGTCAGATAGTGCACAACATTTATTGGTTAAGGTTATCATTTTATATGGGAATGGAATTCTTATCAGGGAATCAAATGTCTCTGTCATTAGTGACAGTTAGGTTTTTGGGATATTGATGAAATAAGATTATATGAAGCTCCAGGGGAGAATGTGATGTGGTGTGTATTTACATTACTCATACTGTAAAGTTCCACGCCCCTTCACTCAGTCCTAAAAGAGGGGCATTCAGGGTTCCAGAAGGGCCAAAAGAAAGGCCAGAGTGCAGAATCTCCCTAATTGAAGTTCATTAGTCCATTGTGTGGAGTCCCACCTGGCCTTGAGCCAGGTATACACAGTGGAGTACTTCCCCTGCCACAGGAGAACAATGAACAAGGTGCACCAGAGAGAAAGGAGACAAAGTGTGCTCCTTGGTTTAAATGTTTAATGTTCAGGTTTCATGTGCTTGCAATAGACATGCCCATTCTGGCCAATTACCTGTTCCCAAGGGTGATTGATGAGAAAGCACCTTCCCATGTCACTTTGACTTTATTGGGCATGCTTTCAAACTTTGCTCAGTCCCTTCTCTCATTGATCAGTGGGGAACAGAGTTGGAGTGTTGAATTTATCTTTTTGGTTAACCTGTATAAACGGCATGCCTATATTATCTGGTCTCTCCTTTATTATTTTCCTGTTAAATAATACCCAGATTATTACAATGGCATCATTCTTCCCTCAGAAAAATAGAACCTTTTTATAGTTGTCCGAAGGGAAAATGGACAAAAGTCTCTGTCTTCTATATCTACTTCCTGCTGTCAAACAGGGGTAGGTCTGCCTATGTACAGGTTTGGGGTTTCTCCCTGCCTGACATTGGATGGGGGAAGCAAAAATGGAGAAAGAGTCTTAATGCAGGGAAGAGGAATGCTGCAAAGTCAAGGTCAGTCTGGTATTCCAGAGAGATGACATATGAGATGTCCATATGGATGACATGTTGGAGAACATGGCATTCTTCATTTATTTTGGAAATGACAAACTTGACAAGAAGCTTAAAAGGCAAAACTCAATAGTGAGGAGACTTATTGCAACTGAAGCTTTAGTGAAAGGCAGAAACCCGCGTGACAAAGGAAAGACTATCAGTGTCCCCAATTCTGTTAGAGGATAGGCTTCCCTAAAGGCAGTTGTGTCTCACATGTCTGAAGACCTTTTGTCCTCCATACTTAATCTAAATTTAGGTAAGGGAAATATTCTAAAATCTTTCCTATAAGAAACTCTGGGTCATTTCTGACAGACCAATTTGGACAGAAAAGGAAAGCATTTTCAAGTGAAGTGAACAAACTATCCATGATCATTGATTCAATCATAATTCCAGACCACTGAGTCTCATTGAAGATGGTGATGCAGATGGCATCTAAATTGAGGTCTATATTGTGAACACAAGCAATTAGGTACAAAAGGACATAGTTATATCTAATCTAATAAAAGAGAAACATGCAAATTGACTGCACCTCCACTACACCCAAGCCACACCCACCAGCCAATCAGAGCGACTATATGCAAATTAACTCAAACAAGGTGGTGGCCAGCAGACACAGAGCTGGAGCAAGCAGGAGGCTTGGTTGCCCTGGTGATGGAGGAAGCCAAGCTTCCCGCCTGCCCTCGCCTGCTGTGGCCTCTGCTCAAGGCAACAAAGTTTCAATTATAGAAGGGAGCTTGCCCATAGCTCTGAACTCCTGTCAGTCCCACAGGACCCTGTTTGGCATTGTTCTGAGTACAGAAGAGGCAGTGTTGAGAGACTGAGGCACACAAGGAAGGAAAACAGGCAATTAGGTAATATCTGCCTAACAAAGCTTCTAGGGCAGTCTTCCTTAAATGAGTAAGTTCATGGTGTTGAAGGACTACCTTATGGGCTAACTGTTCTGGGACATAGACCCTATGATCTTGGACTATCCATCAGCCTTCCTTCGTTCCCTTGCCCCCTTCTTGCTGGGCCCATTCCTCCTCCTGAGGAGTGTATTTTGGAGGTTCAGGTAATTCGGGACCAACATGATCTGTGACGGTGCCACTTGTTCTTTAGCAGCCAGCTTGGCTGCAGCATCAGCAACGTTGGTTTCCTTCTGATACTGAGTCTTTTCCTTTCTGGTGACCTTTGCAATGGATGATGGCTATTTCCTTGGGCTCCCAGACTGCTTCTAGTAACTTTAAAATCTCACTCTGATTTTTTATTCCTTTTTCTCCAGCCATCAGGAGCCCCTTTCATCATGTAAGAAGTCCTCACTGGAGCAGCTGGTCTAAGTCGACCTGGGTTCCTAGGTGTGCTTCCCTTGGAATTGGATTTTGGTGGATTTTAACAGGCTGTGCCCCAGGCTTTAAGTCAATTAGCACCGGGACATGGTCCTTAGCCAGGTCCAGAGGTTTCCCTTCCACCCAGACCAGCAGAAATTCTTTCTCTAATTCATGTCCTAATGGTGAGGACTTTGGGGAGTATAAAGTCTTCATTCTTCCTCCCTTGGCACTGCTAAGGACAGGACCATTGGGGAGATCTCACCTAGGTGAAGCTGTGCTGAGCCATCTGGAGCAAAAGTGATTTCTGCCCCATTTTGGCTAAAAGGTCTCTACCCATTAGAGGCACTGGACAGTCTGGCAAGTACAGGAATTCATGAATTACTTGATGGCCGCCAAGTTGGCATCAGCGAGGCTGGCAGAATGGTCTATGGGTCTGGTCCCCAATAATGGTGACCTCCTTTCCTGAGAGAGGCGATACTTTCTGTGTCCCCCAATTTTCATTCAGACCATGGGCTCGTGGGGGCCCAGTCTGGCCCACAATTTTCATTCTGTTCCACAGTCTGGCCCCCAATTTTCATTCTGACCATGGGCTCGTGGGGGCCCAGCTGATGAGTCCAGTCTGTACTAGTCGGAATCAGCCATTGCTAGCCCAAAGACATCTGCTTCAGGTGGCTCTGGTTGATAGCCACTGGGCGGAAAAGAGGGCTCAATTTTCTTACTTTGCTGTTTGGGACATTCATTTTTCCAGTGTCCTAATTCCTTACAATAGGCACACTGGTCTCATCTCACTCTTCCTTTTCCCCCTGATCTGTATTCTTGCTTCCCTTTCTGATCTGTCTGGAAGCCTGAGCCTTTAAAAGCTGCTGCTATTATGTTTGTCCTTCTTTGTATTCTTTTTTCTTCCTCCTTCCTTGCCGCACTGTCTCTGTTGATGAAAACCTTATTTGCTATCTCTAGCAGTTCGGTAGCATTTTTTACTGGAAACCCTTCCAGCTTCTGTAATTTTATCCTGATGTCAGGCTGGGCTTGGCCTACAAAAGTGGCATTTACCATGGTTTGACTTTCCAGGCACTCAGATTTAAAGAGGGTGTAGATCCAGTATGCCTCACATGGTCTCTCATAGAAAGTTGCTGGACTTTCATCAGATTTCTGGAAAACCTCAGAGATTTTAGCCATATTGGTGGGCTTCTTGGTTCCGGCCCTAACCCCCCGGAGGAAGGCCAGCTGATATCTTTCTAGCCTGGCCCTTCCATCTTCTGAGTTCGGGTTCCAATCAGGTTCCTCATCTGGAAAGGCCTCCCTGGCCCATCTGTCTGTATCTAATATTCCTGCCAGGGCCTGGCTCTGAAGCCACTTCTGAGCCTCTGTTACTATTCTCATATGCTTCTCAGTGTTAAAGAACGTGAAAAAGAGCTGCTTGCAGTCTACCCGGTGGGCTTCTGGGTCTGGAAGATCATTTCTAGGAGGTCTAGAAATGACCTGAGGTTTTTCAGAATAAACTGAGGTGTGATGTTTCCAATTCAGGATGTCACTTGTGGTAAAAGGTTGATAATAATAGACTGGCCCTCCCTCCTGCAAGGTCCTATCTTCACAAGTACTTGGGCACCCCGAATCTCCCTGAGGGGCATCTGACGGTTGTGATTTGGGCCCTTGATCGGCTGAACACAAGCACCACCCAACTGGCTCTGGAGAGCCTGATTGAGGAGAGAGGAGCCGGGTGGTGTTTACAGACTTTCTGAACCTTCCAGACCAGCAGGGGGAGCACTTGGCACTGCCTGTGGCACATATGGAGGTGGAAAACCGGTGGGACTTTCTCAGGAGTTCCTGGCAGAATAGGGGGTTGGGTTCCCTTCTGAGGGACTTGTTTCTTTTCTTCTGCTACTCAAACCTTACTCTGTCCCTTCTTACACACACAGAACCGGACCCAAGGCAGCAAGGTTCGAGCAATTTCTAACTGCTGTCTATGTAAGGAAACTGATCTGGGTGTCTGGGACCCTTTGTGACTAGATTCCAGACTACCCTGACCAGTCCTTCATCTAAAGAGCCTTCTGAGGGCCAGCTGACCACGAAGGCTGGACATTCTAATTCACAGAATTTCCTGTGTTTTGGGATCCATTTTAATAGCATAATCCCCATTGAAACCCTTTTTAAAATTTTTAAACATGCAGTTGAAAACAGTGGGTTTACTTTGTCCCGACCCCATGATGATTGGTGTTGAAAGACAGACAAGGGAGGGGTGACCTGTTTTCACAGATCCTCACTCAAACGCCTGCCTTGCTGTGTCCCTTGGGAGCTTAGATTTGTCTTAGCTAAGGTGTACCCGTATAAACCCCGGGCCTGGTCACCTCCATGTGGGAGTGAGTCACTGTGATGCTTTATGACAAATTGTGGAACCGCAGGTTGGGACTTACTTGGACTCCGTAACCAAGGTTGTGGAGCCACACAAAGGATAGGAGAGGACAGGCCCTCTCCTTTCACACATACATTTTCACCAGACATTCACTCAGAGTTTAAACAGTCCACCCGATTCCTGACTAATTTAACTGACGAAGTTGTATGACTTCCGGGGAGGTGATCAAGCTCCCCTTCCACTCTCTTGGAGTGCACCTAACTACGTGGGGCCCCTACCTTACTGTTTCTGTCGACAGGTCCAGAGGTATCTGTCCACTTTCTCCAGATGCTGGCTGGGTCCTAGGTTGAGGTCTGGGAGCACCTGGAGTCCCTTGGTTCAAATTCTGCTAAAATTATCAGGGCATACCTTTTGAAGACCTGTCCTGTGCCCCTGGCCCCCAAGTCCAGTCCACTCACTGGTGTCCAAAAAGGCCAAGCACAGTTGGCTTCCCAGTCCAGAGAACCAGTTGTTGCAGAAGACCAGAGAAAAAAAACAAGCAATGCTTTAGAGAAAAAGAGTTACACTACTTATTTACACCTGCGGACTAAACAGAATAACTTGCCAAATCTGAGTAAAATAACATGCAGGGAACTTTTCTTTTATATCTTTCTGGGCCTTTGTCCTGCAAATATGGATTATGTTTCTGGTCCTTTTTGTGGGCTTTGCAAGAAGGTCCCCAGGTGGTGGGGGTCTCCAGGCCAAATCTGACGGTCTGGCCTTGTGCCAGCATTAATAACCGCCCCCTGCAGGGCAGTGCACTGTTCACAGTTTTATGGCCTCTGTATTTAGATAATAGGTTCTTCTTTTAAATAATAGCTTCTTCAAGGCCAGTTTCTGGGAAAGAGGTAGTGACTTAACTATAGGTTATCAAGAATATATACTGGGCTTCCTGGCACAGATTCAGATTGCTAGGCCCTTCCACCCCCCCACCCCACCCCACCCCACCCCCAAATATCAGGGTTACATTGGAATTAGCCTTTTAGCCTCCTTGATAATGGTGACAGATTACGTGCAATGCAGGCTGTCAGTGGGCATCTCTGGGACTTCATTATTTGGGCAACAAGGTTGTTAATCTCTCCATGATAATAGATAGTTCTTCACTCTCAGATTCAGCCAGTTCAGAATGAGCCCTGTGGCAATCCCTTTGGTGGTTTCTCAAAGAGCTAAAATGCAATTGCCATATGATCCTGCAATTTTATTTCAAAGTATGCACCCTAACGAAATAAAAACAAGTCATGTACATATGTTGCAGAAGACCAAAGAAAAACCAAGCAACGCTTTAAAGAAAAGGAGTGACACTGTTTAATACGCCGGCAGACTCAGGGAATAACTTCCCAAATCTGAGTACCGAAACATGCGGGGGCTTCTTTTTTTATCTCCCTGTGGTCTTGGTCCCGCAGATATGGATTATGCATCAGGTCCTTTTCACGGGCCTTGTAAGAAGGCCCCCAGGTTTTGGGGGTCTCCAGGCCATATCTGATGGTTTGGCCTGGCGCCAGCATTAATAACCCCCCCTCTGGGGCAGTGAGCTGTTCACAGTTTTATGGCCTTTGTAACAGGTTCTGCAAGACCAGTTTCTGGGAAGGAGGTAGTGACTTAACTATAGGTTATCAAGAATATATACTGGGCTTCCTGGCACAGATTCAGATTGCTAGGCCCTTCCACCCCCCCACCCCACCCCATCACCATCAGTGTAAGAAGTCAGCTCAAGGCAGCACCAGCATGCCTGGGAACTGAACACTTCAGGAGTCACTACAATGCAGGCTGTCAGTGGGCATCTCTGGGACTTCATTATTTGGGCAGCAAGGTTGTTAATCTCTCCATGATAATAGATAGTTCTTCACTCTCAGATTCAGCCAGTTCAGAATGAGCAAAACAATCATGGATAATAGAGCATGATTAATATTTCTTATCATTATAGTTGGTTCCTGATATTCTATTTCTGCCCCTAACATTCCCCCCTGCTATTTTTATTATATCATATCTATGAGATTAGTTTTAGGTCAAAGGTCTTATCCTGCTGGACTGCATTTGCTTCTGTCTTGAAGGCAGTTCCAGGGAACTGTATACAGCAAATGCAGGATCCAAAAAGAGGAATATATTGACTACAGCAGCATACAATCATACTACATAAATAAACTGTAGACAAATAAAAAAAGAATTCCCACCACCCACACAGGCTGGGTATCCAAGAGTTTAACTTGGATTAGACAAATTCACAAAAAATAATTCATTGTTTTACCTTGGAGGTGATTTCCTTTTTGTTGAATGTTGTTGTTGTTGTTGTTTTATCAATAATTGTCAGAAAGATTAAAACAGCACATTCCTTTCAGTTTCTTTGAAGTGCTACAACAGATGTTAATGTCATTTAAGGAGGAATGCATGAGGCCAACCATGGTAAGAGATTATGAATTTATTAGATGATCTGGATACCAGATGGTTGAACCCCAATATGGTGTCAGCACCCAGGGACAGGGAGTCAGAAGTTTAAAAGGACTCTAGGCAGGCATTTTCAGCAGGGAAAGATAATGGTCTTAGCAAATGGAATGTGGTTTAGGGAGTGGAATATGGTCTAAGCAAAAGGGAATGTCAGTTGTAAGGTGGACTGAAGGTCAGTTCCCAGAGGAGTAGGTATTGATTCAATTATTCCATCAGACCTAACATTCTAGCCTTTTTGTTTTATAGAATAGGGGGAGAGGTCATATCTTCCATAGTTACTTCCTTCTGAAGGGGTACATCTAGACAGTAAGGGGATAGATAGACTCTGGTTATAGTCGGCTGGAACACTGTATAGATTCCTCGTGGTTGGAGTGAGGGGTGCAGCGACATGATTTCCCTGAGAGACTGGTTGCTGAAGGCTCAAAAGGAGTCCTGAAGGAAAGATGAAAAATGTCGCAGACTACATGGGTCAAAAACGAGGATGAGAAATAGGAATGTTAATGGTCCAATGAAGCTTAGTATCAAGGTATACAAATTTATATTCTTTAGCCTGTAGCCCCATGATTTTGAATGATGTCCTCTAATCTTTGCGGTCCTGTTAAATTTTGGGTACCATTCCTGACTGGGCCAGACTGATTGACATAAAAACAACATTCTTCTTCTAGAAAGAGGCATAGACCCCTTTTCTCTGCAGTTAAGAGGTATAGTCCTTTCCAAATTTGGAGGATGACAACCACAAGTGAATATTTCTGATCCTGAATTTGAAGTAAACTTTGGCAATGTCATCTAGGTTTTCTTATAGGTCCTGAGACTGGATTGCAAAATATGATAGAGCAGTGGTTAAACTCCGTATGCCAGTCCCAACACCTACTGAGATACCAAGGATTATGAGAAGAGTGTTATCTGGATTGCCTTTTTGTGTCAGATAGAATGGGTTATGTGGATAGGTAAAGGCTGATTATTGGGGACTACATCTACTATTGGTGAGAGATAGACAAGAGTACAGGTTCTTGTCCAGTTGATCAGGAGGCACATGTATGTGTTTTCCCCACAGAGGAAGAAAAATCTCTTATCATGGAAACAAGCTGAAAGGTGTGGAGAAAAGATGTAGACTAATAGGTATGGGGCTCCTTTTCTGGGTTCTGGGTCCCAAACAAAGAGTCTAGTTGTGATAAGAGGTAGCAGATGAGTGGTTGAGATTCTATTGCAGTGAAATTGTGCACGGACACTAGAATGGGCTACTATACAAGGGGAAAGTGAAACAGAAGGAAAGGAATAGTTGAAGCTGCTGGCATGGATGGTTGCATAAGAGGTAAAATAGACTGGCTCTAGGAAATAAGCATCGGCTTCTGGAGAGACCTGATTGTCAACCGGTTAGGACCAATGACCATTCAATAGTTCTAGGTTAATTGTGGAATTGCAAGCTGATGATGGAAAATGGCCTATGGTTATATTGCCCTGTGACCTTGTAAAGCATAAAGGAGCTTGGGCTATTAGGGGGGTATATAGAGTAACCTGGGGGCAGGATGGAGGAAAAAGGTGCCTTAGTAAGAGATTGAATATAACTAAGGAAAATAAGAGAGGCTTGATTTGCCTGGGCTGTAGGATAATTACCTAAAAAGATTTCTGTCTTTTAGAGAAATATAGTTCCATTTTCCTTTTTATAAGCTAGAGTGATTTTTGCCTGATTCCATCTCTTGACTGGTATAGGGATGGTGGTATACTCTGAAGAGGAGAGGAAAAGGCAGAGCCAGATATTCCTGGCTAAGGTTGAATTGGTCTGATTTAGAAGGGGATGTGTAAGGTTAAGGGTTCTTTTGAGATGAGTGGAAGTTAGAAAGTTCCTTATGGGTGTAGGAATAGGGTGAGAAGGAGAGCTAATACCCACTTCCAGGGTCGGATTGTCCTAAGGAGGGAGGGGAAGATATATTTGAGGTCTAGAAAGAAGGGAATCTTATCCCATCAGTAATTTAAGCCCCCTTGTAGAAGGGAGTCCCATAGAAAGGTGAGAATCCTGATTCAAAGGAGAGGTGGCAATAGCTAGGACCTGGAGGATTTGTATTGGGAGAGAGGGTGGGCTTTCAGGGAAGTCAGGATTATTAGGGTTAGTACATAGGGGATAAATGCAGGAGTGCCCACTCATTCATCCTCTTCTGGGATGCATGTAAGGTGGAGTCTGGTGGGCCTGATCTGGTGGCAGTGATACTTGTTGGACTCCAGCTCATGCAGTGGTGATATTTCCAAGATGAGTTTTAAGCTGGAAAGCTGGAACCATGGGGTATGCCTCAATAGTTTAGCTGCAGTTTGGGATAGTTCAGAGTACTTGATAAGGGCCTTGCCAATGGGGATGTAAATTATTTCATGAGTGGGTTTCATTTAGGAGGACCCAGTCCCCTGGCTGTAGATGAGTAGGGGGATGTCTCCCATAAAAGGTTCAGGGAAGACCAGCATGATCAACATGCTCTCTCAATAATTGTCAAATGAGATTTAAAATGGGAACATAGTCTCCTGGAGGGGTTTCTGTGGAAGGTCTTCCATACATGAGTTCAAAGGGACTAAGAAAGGAGGGTGCATGGGGGGTTGTCCTGATGCGCATGAGGGCTAGAAGTAAGAGAGTAGCCGAGGTTCTTTAGTTTCAAGAGTTAATTTTGTCAGGTGGAACTTAATTAAGGCATTCACCTTTTCTACCTTGGCTGAAGATTGGGGCTGGTAAAGGGGGGTGTAAGTTCCCTGATGTTCAGAGCGAAGGAGACCTGTTGAGTTATTTGAGATATGAAAGCAGGTCCATTATCTGATTGTAATGAGGTGGTTGGGCTGGATCTTGGAATGCTATGCTGAATGACAGTTTGGGTGACCTCAGAGGACTTTTCAGAGGTAGTGGGAAGTGTTTCTACCTAGCCTGAGAAGGTATCTACTAGGGTTAAGAGATGTTTGGCTCTTTTAATAGGGACCATGTGATTGAAGTAAATTTTCCAGTTTTTCCAGGGTTTTGGCCCCTAGCCTCATGAGTGGGGCAAACGGGAGGTCTAGTGTAACCTGCCCTTGGGGAAATGTAGAGTAACAAGTAGAACAGGTTTTGGAGATATCTGGCTGTAGGGAGGCTAGGCTAGGACATGTGATGAGGGGTTTTAGGAGTTGAAAAAGTGGTCTGTGTCCTATATATAGGGAATTGTGACTAGCCCATAATATTTCATGGGCCTATCCATAGGGAAGGATTATTTTCCCTGAAATTTTAACCATGGATCTTTCTGGATGGCCCAAAGAGTTAATAAGAAGTGAAATTTCTCTGGAGGATGTTTGTGTGTTATATGAGGTATAACTAATAGTTAGGGAGACAGAGGCTTCCTCTGAGGTGCCATCTTAGCCTCCTGGTCTGCTTTGTTATTTCCCGAAAGGGTTACCTTTTTTTACAGATCCTCACTCAGATTCCAGCCTGTCCACATCCCTTTGGGAGCTTAGATTTGTCATAGCTAAGGTGCATCTGTATAAACCCCGGGCCTGGTCACCTCCATGTGGGAGTGAGTCACTGTGATGCTTTATGACAAATTGTGGAACCGCAGGTTGGGACTTACTTGGACTCCGTAACCAAGGTTGCCTCCTGGTCTGCTTTGTTATTTCCCTGTATTAAGGAATCATTCCCAACTTGATGTCCTTTGCAGTGTATGACTTTTAAGAAGTCTAGAAAAGTGGAAAGAAATTCCTAAACACCAAGCAGAAACAACTGTTGAGACTTTCAATGATAGTGTCAAAGACTGTGAATGAGCTGTGGAAATAAAGAAAATCTAGGCTCCAATCTGAGGACTTAAGCAACAGGGGAGAGCCTGGGCAGGGTCGCTTTAGCTTACAAGGAGAGAAGGCATCCCTTCAGATGTCAGGGGTGATCAGGTCCTGACTCACTGGACAAAGTTTTTTACAACTTCAACAAACATTTCTACCCATTGACAAAGATTCAGCTTTGCCCAAAATGAAAATTTTGGAAAATATTTTAAATATCTTGTTACTTTCAATAAAGTGTACCTTCAACAAAGTATCAGAGGCCTTCTGAAATGAAAGGGAAGTGCAGGTAAATTTAAAATTTGTTTAGCAATCAATGTTTCCTTGTTTTTATGTTATTCTTTTTAAAAAAAAATTAGATATTTATCAATTAACCCAGCAATTCTCCAAAGCCTTTAAGTTACCAAAGACTTTGGAAAATTTTGTATGGGCATATGAGGCTGGAGGAAAGACATGGGGGCTACACAGTCAGTGCCCTGATAGTCCCTTCTCAGGTCAGTTCAGGACACTGCATCAGCACCAACCTTGTTAGCTACCAGCCCTGTTTATGCAGGACATCAGCATGGTCCTGAGCTACTAGCCAAATGCACCTTTTCTCCTCTGGGGTTAGAGAAGAGAACAGGATGACATAAATGTCGTGCCAGTTTAGGTCAGAGGACTCGATCAGGTACTCAAATTCTTTAGTAAAAGTGGTTGGTTCGGTGGAAAAAAACCCAGTCTTTTTTCAATCTAGGAAATGTCAGACATAGAGAATAGGATGTGGATTCATACTATGCCGTCAGTTACTGCTACCTCCCTCAGAGCTAGAATGGGTGAGGGAACTGAAATGGCTCTTGAGAAAGGTCGGGTTTTTGGGTCACAGAAGAGTGAGTGTATGGTGGGGAAAAAGCCTGGATTGAACTCATTCTCAGGCTTTGGGCTGGCAGGGGGTGGGGGAGAAGGTGGTTGCTTGTAAGGAGGGTCTGGGTCCTGAATTCTACTGTAGGTGAAGGAGGGCACATAAGGGGCTGGAGGTTGATGGTCTGCTAGTTTAGAAGTAGATTCAGAATCAGAAGTGTTAAGGGCATGAAGTTTAGTGTGAAGGAGGAGAATCTTATTGGTAGAGCAGTACTGACAGAGAGGGTAGAGGCAGAAGGGTGAAAAAGGCCTGGATGTAGGGAATCTGTGACCATTTTCCATTGCGGTGTCAGCAATGATCTAAATCACACAATATGTTAAAATAAAAAGTGCCATTTTCAGGCCAATGAGATTTATTATCTAGTTTATATTATAGCCAAACAATGCAGACAAGAAAATGAGGTGTTGGGCCTAATCTCCCCCGTGAGTCTAAGTGGGTTGAGAAATAATATTTTTTGGCATTTATTTTTTATTTAAAATTTTTTTATTGTTGAAAGTATTACAAATATCCCCAGTTTCCCCCCATTAACCCCTTCTAGACTGCCTCCCCGTACCCCCAATCCCAGCCTTTACCACGTATTTTTTGTGTCCGTGGGTTGTGCTTATATCCATACAAGTTGTTTGGTTGATCTCTTCCCATCCACCCATCCACACTCACCTTCCCTCTGAGATTCAATAGTTTGTTTATATGACATTTTAGATTTCACTTTGTTTCTACAGAAGGTTTGGTTTCTTCTCATCCTCTCCTTTGTTCAAGCCTCCTTCTCCTCTCAGAAATAAATTTTAGGAGTTTTTTTTTTATGATGTGATAAATTGAAAATAGTAAAAACAGCCCAGCTGACATAGCGCAGTGTTTGAGCATCGACCTATGAACCAGGAGATCACAGTTTGATTCCTGTTTGGGGTACATGCCCAGATTGTGGGCTTGATCCCCACTGTGGGTCATGAAGGAGGCAGCTTATCAATGATTCTCCCTCATCATTTATGTTTCTATCTCTCTCTCTTTCCCCCTCCCTTCCTTTCTGAAATCAATAAAAATATATTTTAAAAGAGCAAAAAAAAAAAAAAAACAACCATGTAACATTCCATGATCGATATGATGTATGATCCATCTTTTATGCCAGGGATGGGGAACTTTTTTCTGCCAAGGGCTATTGGGATATTTATAACATCATTTGTGGGCCATACAAAATTATCAATTAAAAAATTAGCCTGCTATATTTGGTCAGACATTTAATTAACTTACCCCTAATGCCTTTGCAGGGCCAGAGGTGGTTTAGATTTTTAAGGTGATAGCCAAGAGGGGTCTTTTTAGGGGTGCTCCCCATGATAATGTGAATAAACTTGGCCATGAGGGGAAAAGTGAGTGACAGACTATAAGTCCAAAGGTGACTCTTTAAGGCAGGCATCCCCACTGCTAAAAAAAAATCACTACAAGAAATGAGGAGTAACCCACCAGACTGGACATCCCCAGTCCAGAAGGACCAGAAGCACAATGGTCAGGAGTCTTCTGCTCTAGTATTAGGACTTTTAAGATAAGAGGACTTTGAGAAGTCAGGGAAAGTAAGTTGCAGAAGACTGGAGACTAGTGAAACTGTGAATATCACTCACCTAGAGAAGATTGGTTGGTTTGGGATAGAGGGTCAGCAATGGGGAAGGACACATTCCTAAACTGGAGTCCTACTGGGCTGGTTTGGGGAGGCCCACAAGGGAGAAAGGGCTAATTGAGGACGGCAATCCAGTCACCCAAGTAAGGATAAGGAGGTAAGCCCAAGATGAGCTACTACTAACTACCTTTCTCCAAGTAGCAAATTCTGGGTGAACAAAGCTGGAGCAATGCCTCCCCTTATCTGTGGAACCCTCCTGGGTTTAGGCACCAAATGTTAAGGTAATTAAAAGAGAAACGGGTGGGGCCTAATGTGGTAAGGGATTATAAATTTATTGGGTCATTTCAATACCAGATGATTGCGCTGCAAATGGTGTCAGCTCCAGGGAAAGGGAGTCAGAGGTTTTAAAGGACTTTTGGTGGGCTTTTTCAGCAGGGAAGTCTCTGGGTGGGTCTGGATCCTAAAAAAGTCCAGGGAAGGGAAATATAACAGTCTTAGTGAGCGGAATGTGGTGTAAGTGAAGGGAATGACTGTTGTGAAGTGGTCTAAGGGTCAATTACCAGGGGAGGGGGGATCGCTTCAATTATTTCATCAGAGCTAACAATAGCAAATAATTTGCTGCTGCCAGATTCTCTAGAACTGCCTTCCTCACCTGGCTCAGTTCCTGATTTATTCCATGTATAGCCCTGCAAACGGTATTCAAAGTTTTTACTATACTAAAGCCAGCCCAGTCACTTCTACATTAAGAGAGTCTATCATTACCTAACAAAAATGGTATAAGCAATATATTCAGAAGGATTCCTAAGGTGGAGATCATCATTGAAGTCCTATGCCATGGCCATGAAAATGTCTCTTTTGGCCCAGACCCTGTGATGTCTCTTCCCTGGTGCTCTTGGCAGGGATATAAGGATAAATGGTTATCCCATATATCAGAAACTAACCAGCCAGGAGAAAAAAAAAGATGGTGGCTGGCAGGACAGGGGTGAGGGATAGAAAGTGAGTGAGAGGATGCGGGGAAATATATGTGGGGAATTCATTGTGTGGTGTGTGTGTGTGTGTGTGTGTGTGTGTGTGTGTGTGGTGTGTGTGTGAGTGAGTGAGGGACAGTTAAATCTGGCAGGAGCAGCAGAGGCTGGCAGACCAGGTTCTCTTGGACAGGGAGAGACTACCACTGCTGTGGGCACTCCCCAGGCTATGGGTCTCGTGCACGGAGCCCACGCCATCTTGAAGGGGAGAGTGGCCTCTTCTAGGAACTCATCAGCACCACCACCCAGACAAGCTTTGGACACTATCTGCGACCCAGGAGCCACTCCAGCCAAAATCCTGCTGCCCCACCCACAGACCCAGGGACCCTGGGACTTCCACCTCCAAAGATATACTGCTCCCACAGCAGTAAGTGCAACTTCCCCCCTCCCCAGCGGCAGAACTTGGGAGGCCTCATTTGTGTGTTTCCAACATTTGTGCATTTGCAGCATGCAGACTTCCAGGGCACACCACTCCATAGGCAGCCCTTGGATGCCGCTGTCAACCCCTGCTGGGTGTGATTTTGAACAGACAAAGGCTAGCTGCCCTGCAGTAGAAGGACTGAATTCCCTCTTCATGAATAACTGCTCACAGACAACCCAGCTATGCATCCTTAGCACCAGAACCCCTCAGAGTGCCTCAGAGCTCTGCACCGACAAACTCTCTGCCAAAGTCGCACAGCATTTTCAATGAGCAAACACCCAGAACCCATCTATCCACTGGGCGCTCCAGAGCCACTGCGAGTCCCCGCTAGGTGCGAGCTTGGACAAACAGGGACACACTCTCTCCCCCTCCCAGCAGTAGAAATTCTGAATTCACTCACCCTGGATACCTGCCCACAGACACCTCAATTATGTGGCTTCAGTGCCAGGGCCCTTCAGAGTGCGTCAGTAAGCCACACTGGAAAACGCACCGCTGGTGCCCCTGTGAGCCGCCACTGGGAGCGCGTGCCTATCCACCACAGGTGCAGCAGCAACAACTGAGTCTGCCCACCCCACAGTTGCAGAAATCTGGACACTACTGTTACACTCTTCCAGTGCCACTGTGAGTCCCCACTGTGCACGTGCAACTTCAACCAAGAGCTTAAGACAGCAAAAACTGGGACATCCCACTTTATGGCTGCTGCTGACACCAGTTTCACATTTCCAACTCACAGGCCTACATCAAGAGGACCAAAATAGCACAAGTAGGGAGCTATGCTAGATTACCAAGCCCAGGAGACCTGAGAGATCACACCAGTAGCACCATCCCCAAAAGAACCTGGGTAACAAAGCAATCGGATCTACAATAAAAACATTACAACAAAACATGGGAAGACAAAAAAGCAATCCCCAAAGGAAAGAAAAAGAAGAATCACCAGAAAGGGAGTCAAATGAAACTGAGGCTAACAACATATCAGAGATAGAATTCAGAATAATGGTTATAAAGATGCTCAAATGGCTGGATGACAAATACAAACAACTCAATTACAAATACACACAACTCAATGAGAATCATAAGGAGCTGAATGAGAATTTCACCAACATGAAAAGAAACCATAAGGAGATGAAGAATGACATAGTTGCAATAAAGAGAACAAGGAAAGGCTTAAACAGTAGACTACAAGAGGCTGAGGACTGCATCAGTGAATTAGAAGACAAGGTAGGAAAAGACACACCAACACAGCAGCAGCTGGAAAGAAGATTTAAAAAGTAAGAGGAGAGCCTAAGGGAGCTTTGGGACAACACAAAATGAAACAATATTTGCATAATAGGGGTCCCAGATGGAGAGGAAGAGAAGCAAGGAATAGAAAACCTGTTTGAAGAAATAATGACAGAAAATTTCCCTGATATTGGCAAGAGAAAAACTATGCAAGTCCAAGAAGAACATAGAATCCCAAATAAGATGAACCCCAAAAGACCGACACCAAGACACATCATAATTAAATTGGCAAACACCAACGACAAGTA
>NW_006296281.1:19048-20278 GCF_000327345.1 Myotis davidii | reverse complement strand
AAGCTACAGAATATACATTCTTGTCCAGTGCACATGGGGCATTTTCAAAGATAGATCACATATTAGGGCACAGGCAAAGTCTCTTCAAATTCAAGAGGATAGAAGTCATAACAAGCATCTTCTCAGATAACAATGTCATAAAACTAGAAATAAAATATAATAAAAACAATGAAAATAATTAAACACTTGTAGGCTAAATAGCATGCTATTAAACAATGATTGGGTTAGCAAACAGATCAAAGAAGAAATAAAAAGCATCCTGGAAACAAATGACAATGAAAACACAACAATCCAAAATCTATGGGACACAATGAAAGCAGTCCTGAGAGGAAAGTTCATACCTCAAAAAACAAACAAACAAACAAAAAACTGGTAATTATCAAACCTTGCTACTTAAAGAATTAGAAAGAGAGCAACAAGAAAAGCCCACAGTGTCCAGAAGGAAGGAAATAATAAAGATCAGAGCAGAAATAAATGACATAGAGACAAAAAAAAATACAAAAATCAATAAAACCAAGAGCTGGTTCTTTGAAAGGATATACAAGATTGATACACCTCTAGCCACACTCACCAAGAAACAAAGAGAGAGGACCCAAATAAACAAAATCAGAAATGAAAGAGGTAAAGTAACAACTGGCCATACTGATATACAAAGGATTGTAAAAAAAATACTACAAACATACTCTACTCCAAAAAACTGGACAATCTCGACGAAATGGACACATTCCTAGAAAAATACAAGCTTCCAAAACTCAATCAGGAAGAATCAAAAACCTGAATAGGCCAATAACTACTGATGAAATTGAAACAGTAATCAAAAAGCTTCCAGCAAACAAAGACCTGGACCAGATGGCTTCAAAGGGAGTTTTACCGAACATTCAAAGAAGAACTAAAGCCAATCCTTCTCAGACAATTCCAAAAAATTCAAAAGGACGGCACACTTCCAAGCTCTTTCTATGAAACCAGCATTACCCTAATCCCCAAACCAGACAAAGAAACCAAAAAGAAAGAGAATTACAGGACAATATCCCTGATGAACAAAGATGCTAAAATCCTCAACAAAAATCTAGCAAAACAGATCCAGCATTACATTAGAAAAATTATACACCATGACCAAGTGGGATTTATTCTAGGGATGCAAGCCTGGTACAATATCCACAAATCAATAAACGTGATACATCACATAAACAAATTGAGAGACAAAAATCACATAATCATCTTGATTGATGC
>NW_006296281.1:10087-18873 GCF_000327345.1 Myotis davidii | reverse complement strand
CTCTTTCACCACTCCTGTTCAACATAGAAGTGCTAGCCATAGTGATCAGACAAGAAGAAAAAATAAAAGCCATCCAAATTGGAAAAGAAGAAGTAAAATTGTTTTTATTCATAGATGGCATGATACTGTACATAGAAACCATAAAGACTCCATCAAAAAATTATTAGACAATAAATGAATTTGGCAATGTAGCAGAATACAAAACTAACATCAAGAAATCTATGGCATTTTTATACAGCAATAGTAAATTTACAGAAAGAGAAATTACAAAAACAATCCTATTTACCACTGCACACACAAAAATGAAGATACTTAGGAATAAACTTAGCTAAGGAGGTAAAAGACCTGTACTCAGAAAACTACAAGATGTTGAAAAAAGAGATAGAGGAAGACAGATGGATGAACATATCATGTTCATGGATTGGTAGAATCAACATCATTAAAATGTCCACACTACCCAAAGCAATCTATAAATTCAATTCACTCCCCATTAAAATACCAAAGTCATATTTCACAGATCTAGAAAGAACGCTCCAAAAATTCATTTGGAATAAAAAAATAAAACAAAACAAAACAAAAAACCCCGAATAACTGCAGCAATCCTGAGAAAGAAAAACAAAGTAAGAGGGATCTCAATACCAGATATCAAGATGTATTATAGAGCCACTGTTCTCAAAACTGCCTGGTACTGGCACAAGAACAGACATATAGACCAATTGCTCAATTAATATTTGACAGAGGAGGCAAGAACATACAATAGAGTCAAGACAGTCTCTTCAATAAATGGTGCTAGGAAATTTGGTCAGACATATGCAAAAATACGAAACTAGACCACCAACTTATACCATACACAAAAATAAACTCAAAATGGATAAAGGACTTAAACATAAGATGGGAAACCATAAAAATATTAGAGGAATCTACAGGCAGCAAGATCTCAGATATATGCAGAAGCAATATCTTCAATGACACAGCTCCTAGGGCAATGGAAACTAAAGAGAAAATAAACAAATGGGACTATATCAAAATAAAAACTTCTGCACAGCAAAATTAACCATAAAAAAAAACCCACAAGAAAACCCACTGCATGGGAGAACATATTTGCCAAAGATATCTCCGATAAAGATTTAATCTCCAACATTTACAGGAAACTCATTCAATTTAACAAAAGGAAGATAAATAATCCAACTTAAAAATGGGCAACAGATCTAAATAGATACTTTTTGAAAGAAGACAGAAGGAAGTCCAAGAGACATATGAAAACATGCTCAAAGTCTCTCATCATCTGAGAGATGCAAATGAAAACGACAATGAGGTGCCAGCTCACACCTGTCAGAATGGCTATCATCAACATATCAACAAATGACAAATGCTGGCAAGGATGCCAAGAAAAAGGAACACTCGTCTACTGCTGGTGGGAATGCAGACTGGTGCAGCCACTGTGGAGAACAGTATGGAGTTTCCTCAAAAAACTAAAAATGGAACTTCCATTTGACCCAGTGATCCCACTTCTAGGGCTATAGCACCGATCAGAAAGGATATATGCACCCCTATGTTCATAGCAGCACAATTTACAGTAGCTAAGATTTGGAAGCAGCCTAAGTGCCCATCAGCAGATGAGTGGATTAAAAAACTTTGGCACATCTATGCAATGGAACACTATGCTACAGTAAAAAGGAAGGAACTCCTACTTCCGGAAGCCGGTCCATCCTTGCTGCTTGACACAGTTGCTGCAGGAAAGAAACATCTGCACAGCATGTGTTTCTAGGGACCTTCCATATATAGCATACTCTTCTTAATATGTTTGCTCTCCTTTAGTGCTATGTGTTTTATCCAAGGTCACCTCTCCGAGAAAAGTTGTTTCCCCAGGTAGGGATTTTTCCCTGAAGTTAGGGAGGGGATAAAACCCCTTAACTAAGTGCCAGGAGGGTAGTTAATCACTTTAACTACAAAAAATCACGCTTTAGCTACATAATCTTTACTCCCTGAAATGGAGATAAGAAACGCCGATAGGATCAGAATCAACTGGTATAAATACAGATGCAACAAGACAACAGGACACAGAACTTAGAACACAGAACGTAGATGAGGATCCGAGAGACAGAACTTAGAGACGAAAGAAAGAAAGAAAGAAAGAAAGAAAGAAAGAAAGAAAGAAAGAAAGAAAGAAAGAAAGAAAGAAAGAAAGAAAGGAAGGAAGGAAGGAAGAAAGAAAGAAAGAAAGAAAGAAAGAAAGAAAGAAAGAAAGAAAGAAAGAAAGAAAGAAAGAAAGAAAGAAAGAAAGAAAGGAAGAAAGAAAGACTGGGCCACTTTCCCCTTCTTTCCTTTTGCTTCTCCTGTCATACAACTTTCACAAACCCTCTTACCCATTCAGAAAGAAAGAAAGGAAGAAGCTTATTATGCCCATTACTATAAGGGAGGGTGAAATTCTCAGGGGAATTCATATTGCAGTTATTAGACACTGAACAATAATATAAAACACCCAGCAAATGTCAGACATTCACCACAGGAAGCTACTCCAGTAACCTTTAGTGAAAACATCTCTACATCCTTTTCCAGGACAGTGGGTCCCAATTATAAAGGTCTCTATCTGTAACTTTCTTCCCAAAATGAATAGAATAATTTATATATTAGCAATGGGTGTCCCAATTCCTACTAGGCAAGATGTAAAGGTCTGATCTTCATTGCTAGCTTCAGAACAGTTGGAGTGGTGAGAAGCACATCTCAGAGTCCTATCCATCTTTTTCTCTGATCATCCGGCATTCTACCTCCCATGTTTTGAGTAGAACTCTGTCTCCTGCTTCTAAAGGATGTAGCAGACCTGGCCCATCATCCTTGCTCTACTCATGTCTATCTAACTGCTTACCAGATCACCTCCTCAAGGATCTTGGCCTGAATTATTTCAAAGAAAAGCGATGCGTGGTCACTTCTATAGCTGCTTCATGCTGAGGAAGGATGAAGTTTCCATCAGATCCAATAATCATTGCTCCCTATCAGAGGGACAAAGAGGGCTGGGCATGGAAGAAGGTGGCAATGGTGACTAGAGGTGGTATTCCCTGAGTGCGAGTAGGGCTTGTAACCTGTGGGAGACAAACTTAAGTATAAATTTTTGTATTATTGGAGCAAAAGTTAGAACAGCAAAAAAATTTTGAAGACAGTTAATTGAATTAGGGTATAATATTCACAATTGTGTGTTATGGAATCGAAACAAAACTTTCCCCCTAAAATTACCCACATTTTTATTTTTATTTTATTTTATTTTATTTTTTTCAAAATATGGAACGCTGCACGAATTTGCGTGTCATCCTTGTGCAGGGGCCATGCTAATGTTCTCTGTATCATTCCAATTTTAGTATATGTGCAGCCGAAGTGAGCACTACCCTCATTTTTTTAAAATATATTTTATTGATTTTTTACAGAGAGGAAGGGAGAGGAATAGAGAGTTAGAAACATCGATGGGAGAGAAACATCGATTAGCTGCCTCTTGCACACCTCCTACTGGGGTTGTGCCCGCAACCAAGGTACATGCCCTTGGCCGGAATCGAACCTGAGACCCTTCAGTCCACAGGCCGACGCTCTACCCACTGAGCCAAACCAGTTAGGGCCCTCATTTTTATTAAAGAGCCAAATTAAGATGAATTTGTTTACTGTATTAATACTAGTTACAATTCGGCCTGATGGTTTGCATGAATACAATAAGACTAGCAATTGATTATATAGGCTTTTAAAAGTCTGTTTCGCTGGAATCTCATGATTGAGCTTCTCTCAGGACAGAGAAGCTCAGCCACCTAGCTGAGCTTTATCCAAGTTTTCCTGCAATAACTGTATACCTGGGTGAATTCCTCAAATACATAAGGTCCCCAATGATGTATTGAGGTTCCTTCCTTGCCAACTTTCAGGAAAGGAGCTTTCCTTCCTTACCTGGGAAAAATGCCATAAACCATGTGATTGAATAAGATACTAGGCATTCTCCAAGGTGCTTTTATTGGCTTCTTAAGGCTTTCTGGTGACATTCTCAGTCCAGGCAAGTCTCTCTCTTAGGCATGACATACCTGTCAAAGTCTTGGTAAAGAAAATCATAATTGGAAAGTGGTGTTATTGAATTCATGCAAAGAAAGTATTGCCATGATTTACTCTAAGAATTGCCAAATTATGGAGGGATATGGTAGGAGGAAATATATATAATTTACTAAATTGCCTTAAATATGTATTCTTATATTGGAAAAAAAGGATTATAAAGCAGCACTAGTTACAAAAAAAGTTACAAAAACTATATATTTTCAGTTTATTCAGTCATATAATTAATTTTTGTTTCTCTTGTGTTTTCTTGCCAGTACTTCTATAAATCCATGTACTCTGTAGAGTTGTAATAATTTTCATCCCTTTGAAAGGGGATGCTCCAAAATTTTATTCTTAGGGATATGTAATTTAAAATAAGTCAGAGTCATTTCCATGGATCCCTCAGAAGATGTAACATTTTTGCAAATGCATTTTAACAAAACAGTGACTATCTCTAAATAACAAGAAAAAATTTTAAATGACACCGTTATGGATTAATTTTAATGCAATTGACATGGAATCCCGTCCTTTTTACAAAACACAATATTCCAGAACAATAATTAGAGCTATAAATTAATTGTATTAGAATGTAAAGACTCTAAGAGATTTTTAGAGCACCCATTTTATAATATGCATACATAAATAAAATATAGTTGTTATTTCTTTATTTGACAAAATTTCCAATGAAACTTAAGTATAAAATTTTGGATCATAAGGAGAGAAAACAAATCCTTGAGTCATTTCATAGCCTATTGACATAACCTAAAGCCAATTCAAGGGCAAGAAAAAGTTTCATAAAGTTCAAATCCTGGGAAGGTTGTCAAATTTACGTTACCAAAAGAATATATATCATTATTTTTATTCTGAAACAGTATAGACTATTTATCCATTCAAAATGACAAAAGGGTATTAAACACAAACATGGGCTAGTAAACCTTCAGTTATCACAATTAAGTAGATGGCTTTTTTAAGTAATAAAATACCTGATTAATATAATATAATATAAACAATTTTAATAATTTTTAGAACTTTTGCCTGTTGGCAAATACAGGAAAGGTATTTTCCATTTTAGCAGACTGGATAAGGACTCAACAAATTCTGTTCTAGGTTTCTTATGATTTATTAATCTAATTAAATTTGTTAATTCAGATTCCCTGTAATTTTCCTTTTAAGATTTCTCTTCACAACCTTTCTACAACTTTCACAAACCCTCTTACCCATTCAGAAAAAAAAACAGCTTTAGAACAACTCACTTTCATGTTGTCTTCCAAATGCATCTCTACACTTCATGCCTCCTATTACCAAAACTATACAATTTCTTTCTAATTATTTAGAATTCTTAACTCTTAGAAACCTTAATTTTTAAGTGACAAGTAAGTAAAAAACATTTCTCAGAGTTGCAATACATTCACATTTTAAGAGATACATTTCAAATAAAATAGAAGACATATTTATTAAGAGATTAAAATCTATCCCCTTGATTCTCTATAATAAGCCAAAAGTAGGCAAATTCAGATTAATTAATATTTCAAGTATCCTGTTATTTCAAAATGCCTAGATATTGAATAATTTTTACTGTTTAACCCAGCAGAATTCCAAAGTTTTAAGTTACCAAATACTTTACTATTTTCTTTTTCTTCAGAAAGAGGGAGTGGCCTTCCAGTGCCACTTCTTCAGCTTGCCCTCTAGGAGAAAAACTTGGGGAGTTTAAAAGCTTTATTTTGTATACTTTTCTTTCTGAATAAAATGGAACAACATGAAATCTTGGGTATATTAGAAGAGACTTTACCCTATTTCAAAACAGAAATAAAAGCAACCCCTAAAGTAAATAAATGAGTACTCTCAAAAGGATGACTGGGACATTAGCCTTAGCATCTTATCTCACACTAACCAGCCCAGCAAATGACCTGTGGTCTGAGTGGCCAAAGCCCAAATAGCAGAGACAGGATCTCCTGTTTTCGTAAAATGGTGAGGAGTGAACTAAGTCCCCAAAAGATAAGAGAGCAAGCAAAGAACATCTGTAACCAAAGTTACATTACAGACAGAAAACTCTCACTAGCTAAGCATTTGGGGCAGCTGATGCCTTGAGAGGAAGAGCAGGGAGGTACCCAAGATTAAAAACTCTCAGTAGCTGCTGGGAAGTTCCTGGGATTCCTGCCATGGGTTCAGCTGGCCATTAGCAGCTTGGGCCCTCAGCAAAGTGGGAGATGACACATCTTTAAACAAATCAAACCCAACAATAAAGAGACACAAAACAACATTCAGCAGAAACACTCATATAAATATTTATAGGTACACAAAACCCACAGACAAGAGCTTCACACCATTCTCCTTGTCTGCCCAGCCACTGAAACCTCAGACTGCCCTCCATTTAAGAGAAAACACTGAAGCAGAGCCATGTCTCTTGTCCCAAAATAGGTCAGACCACGTGCTTGGAGATTAGGCAAGGACCACTGGCGGTTTCTTGCCACCTGGAGCTGATCAGCCTCCACAAGACAAGAGGCAGTACTAGCATAGTAAATGCCCCCCTTGCCATACACAATAAATGCACCTAATGCCTTACAAAGAAGCACAGGTGAGGGACAGCAAATGCTTCTCCTGTCATACAAAAATGCTTGAATCAACTTAGATCTTAGGTGAATCAATGGGAATTGTTGAGGCAGTTGCTGGGACATGAAAAAGGAAAATTCTTGGCAGCACTACAAATAAAAATTCCAAACCTCAGCCTCAGGAACCCCAGTTCAAGAAGCAAGTGGGATCCCTTGTACTTCCCTACAGGACTCCCCCAACTTGTGGTCCCACATGGGTTACCAGATTATGAAACCAGACAACTAATGGGTCCTGGTTGCCTGTCACTACTTGAGCCAATTAAGCAGAGGTAGTGTTGAATCACATATGAGTTTTTATTGCATTAATGCCGGCAGTATGGGAGAACAGCAGGTCATCCAGGAAAATCTGCTCTGCAATATCCTCCTCCCATGCTCCCCCCTAACCCCTGCATAAACCAGCTGCTTATATTGAGTAGGACAAAGATTACATGGGGATGTATGCCAAAGAAATTAAGAATGAGTATAGTGGTTATAGATTATAGGCAATGTGTGCTGGCAGTGGGCTCTTCTGGGACTCCCTTGTTTGGGCAACAAGGCTGTTAATCTTTATATGATAACTAGAGGCCCAGCACACGAAATTCATGTGTGGTACAGTCCCTAGGCCTGGCGTGAGATCAGGGTCATCTTTCCTGGCTGCTGGCAGCTGGCCCCGCTCCCCATCACCACCCACCCCTGGTTCCCTGTTCGCCATTAGGGAATCTGAGCCTGCTAGCCAGGGGGAGGGACCAAGAGGTGGTCAGTGAGCCTCATAGAGACTGGTTGAGTGGTCATTATGGTTGTTCTGCCGTTCAGTCGATTTTCATATTATACTTTTATATATGTAGACTAGAGGCCCATTTCACAAAAATTTGTGCACTTGGGGGGGTCCCCCAGCCTGGCCTGTGCCCTCTTGCAGTCTGGGACCCCTTGGGGGATGACCACTGCTGGCTCAGGCCCACTCCCCAGGGAATTGGGCCTAAGCTGGCAGTCAGACATCCTTTGACAGCCCAGGAGCCCTCGGAGAATGTCCACTTGCCAGCAGGGAGCAAGTCTAAGCTGCAGTCGGACATCTTTAGCACTGCGAAGGAGGTGGGAGAGGCTCCCACCAAAACTGCTCTACTGGCAGCCATCAGCCTGGCTTGTGGCTGAGTAGAGCTCCCCCTGAGGGAGCGCACTGATCACCAGGGGACAGCTCCTGCATTTAGCATCTGCCCCCTGGTGGTCAGTGTATGTCATAGTGACCAGTCATTCCCTGTCATTCTGCCATTAGGGTCAGTTTGCATATTACCATTTTATTATATAGGGGTGACCTTGTATCGGCTCCCGGCAAATTCCCCCTTTTTTATTTTTTAAAAGCAGGCATTAAAAAGAAAAACTCCAAATGTTCTCATAGTTGCATTTTAAGAGTAGGATTGGCGCTTTTTGATATTGCCTGAGTCCTGATCCATCACCCCAGGAAGAACTCGCCAATGCTGAGCTTCCCAGGGTGGCATGATAAAGGTTTACTGAGCCAGTAGGAAAGGCTGCAGTGGGGTTAAGGATAACTGATTGGGGGGTTGGGGCACCGCCCCCTGTCACACTTAAGGCAGGGTGAATAGGGAGGTTGTGGCGCCAACCTCTGTCACCCACAGAGCAGGGCTCATCAGGAGTTTGGGGCTCTGTACCCTGTCACGCACAGAGCAGGGCAGATCAGGGGGTTGAGGAGCTCCCCCCTGTCACTCACAGAGTAGGGCCTATAGGGGAGTTGGGGCACCGTCCCTGTCACACACAGAGCAGGACGGATCATTAGGTTGGGCACTGCCCTCTATCACCCACAGAGCAGGGCCGATCAGGGGGTTGGGGCACTGCCACTGTCACACTCAGGGCAGGGCCGATGGGGAGGTTATGGCGCTCCCCCCTATCAGGCACAGAGCAGGGCTGATCAGGTGGTTGGGGCACCTTCCCCTGTCACGAACAGAGCAGGGAGGATAGGGAGGTTGTGGCCCCACTCCCTGTCACACACAGAGCTGAGGGAGATCGGGGGTTTGGTTGCTGCCCCGTGTCACGCTGATCCTGGTGGCAGGAGGCCTCGCAGCTCCGCTGATCCCAGTGCTGGGAGGCCTTGCTGCTCTGCTGATTCTGGTGCAGGGAGGCTTATTT
>NW_006296281.1:0-726 GCF_000327345.1 Myotis davidii | reverse complement strand
TTATTATTACATATTAATTTTTGGAGAGTATGTTCTAGGTTTTTGAAATATGCTGTTGGTATTTTAATGAGCATTGTTTTAAATCTATAAATTGCTTAGAGTAGTATGAACATTTTAATGATGTTTATTCTACCAATCCATGAACACTGTATATTCTTCCATTTGTTCATGTCTTCCTTTATCTCTTTTTTCAGTGTCCTGTAAATTTGTGAGTACAGTTCCCTTACCTCTTTGATTAAATTTATTCCTAGGAATATTATTTTTTTTAGTGCAGTAAATGGGATTGTTTTTTTAGTTTCTCTTTTTATGTGCTCATTATTGGTGTATAAAAAGCCATAGGTTTCTGGATATTAACTTTGTATCCTGCTACATTGACAAATTTATTTATTAACTTTAGTAATTTTTTGATGGAGTCTTTGGGGTTTTCTAGGTACAGAATCATGGCATCTGAGAATAAGGACAGTTTTACTTCTTGTTTCCAATTTGGATGTCTTTTGTTTCTTATTCTTGTTTGATCTCTATGGCTAGCACGTCCAGTACTATATCAAACAGGAGTAGTGAAAGTGGGCATCACTGTCTTATTCCTGTTCTTAAGAGAAATGGTTTTAGTTTTTTCCCATTGAGCATGATGTTGGCTGTAGGTTTTTCATATAAGGCTTTTATTATGTTGAGGAAAAATCCCACTATTCCAACTTTTCTGAGAGTTTTTATCAAGAATGGGTGTTG
>NW_006296280.1:35363-35601 GCF_000327345.1 Myotis davidii | reverse complement strand
GGCTGTGGGTGGTGGGCCAGCCGACCCCAACCTCAAATAGGATGGGGAGACCAATCAGGGGCCAGCACCTGGGGGACAGGCCATGGGTGGTTTGCCAGCCAGGCCTGCCCCTGAGCAGATGTGGCGGGGGGCGATCAGCGGCACAGTTGGCTTGGGGGAGGAGCCGCAGACCAATCAGGGTGGTGGGGGCCCATTGGGGGCAGGGCCAGCCCAGGGGATTGGCTGCAGGGAGCTGTCC
>NW_006296280.1:27967-28387 GCF_000327345.1 Myotis davidii | reverse complement strand
ACTCTGCACCCCTTGGGCCGCCCACCTCCTGGCTAGCCACTTCCCCGAAGCAGTGGCGCTTGCCCAGGATCCAGGTGGAGGCCTGTCTGAGGGCCTGCAGGCCCCAAGGTTGAGGTTCCCGGCGGCCGCTTTGCCAAAGGGTCCTCTACCTTCAGGCTCTCCCCTCAGACCCCCAGGAGCTTGGCTCCAGTGGCCTCGCCCTTCCATGGCTCCGTGCAGCCCCCACTCTACTAACCTTTCTTGCCACCCACCTGTCAGGACGCTACCACTGTCAGGTAGTAGCGTGGTTCTTGGGGCAGGGGATATGGGTGTGGGGAGCAGTTCCGGTAAAGTTTAGTAAACCCCAGGCTTCCAGCTCTTCCTTGAGTGGAGCCCAGGGCAGGCTGGGCCTGGGCCTGAGCACTGCAGCTGCAGCGGTCC
>NW_006296280.1:25402-26431 GCF_000327345.1 Myotis davidii | reverse complement strand
ATTTTTGCTCAATGCATTAAAAACAGTCATTAATGACCCATGATGAGTGCCACAATTTTAATTGTATTTATAGATTCTTCTGTCAATAATGAGTATAAGTTTCACCCCATATTGAGAGATTAATTGAAATTATTGTCAATAATGAGTATAAGTTTCACCCCATATTGAGAGATTAATTTTGAAATTATTAACATGATTTTACCAGTCTTAAATCTGCTTTTATTTTCAGCCAGACATTAATTTCAAAGTTTCATTTAACCTGATTGAACAGGTAACCAATTACTGCAACAATTTTCTACACAAGAATACACAAAGTTATACTGGTCATTACAAGGACAAGTTTTTAAAAATATGATAGAACCCATAGAATGACGGAATGAAGAATTCAAGGAGTTGCATAAAATATTTCAATTTAGTGCCAAACATTTCTGAAAGTATAAATCTTGTGGGCAAAAAAGGTGGTTCCATGGAAAGTACCTCACAGGGTAATCTGATCATAAATTCCTAACTGGGAAGGTCATGATGAGTAGACATGCTCCAGGCATGTAACTTATTTACTGAAAGTTTTTACACCAGCCCTGCCCATTGAGCTTGTGCATTTAGGTTAATACTACTTTAAAATACCTGAAATTATACCCCTCAAAAGTGGCACTGCCCAGCTGGCATGGCTCTGTGGTTGAGCACTGAAGTGTAAACCAGGAAGTCACGGTTTGATTCCCGGTCGGGACACATGCCCAGGTTTCAGTTGTGAGCTTGGTACCCAGTGGGGTCGGGGGGAGAAGGTGTGAGATGCAGCTGATCAGATGATTCTCTCTTGTCATTGACATTTCTATCTCTCTCCCTCTGCCTCTCTGAAATCAAAAATATATATTTTTTAAAAGAGGGGGGACATTAACTCTCAAGAGAGCACAAAATCTTATTAACTGTACCTGTAATTCAATCCCTTGTTTGCTTTCTCCAACTTCCCCATAGTGCTTGCCCCGTGCCATAGTGGCCTCATGCTTAAAGCCAGCTACAAAACTGTTATTC
>NW_006296280.1:22732-25247 GCF_000327345.1 Myotis davidii | reverse complement strand
CCTGTAATTCAATCCCTTCTTTGCTTTCTCCAACTTCCTGTAATGTTACTTTGTTTCCACTTAATCTCAAATGCATAAAAGCAGCTACAAAACTGTTATTCTTAGGGGCATTTGATATCTTGCTCCCAGCATTACTCATTAGTTGTGTTCAAATAAACATAAAAATTCTCTACAGGTTTGGATGTTCTTATGTGGACAATAACTTTCCATTTTAAAAAATAATTTTTATTATCATTATTTTAACATATTTTACATTCTCTATATATAAAAGCCTAAGTGACCTGTCGACTGGTCATTATTATGCACACTGACCCCCAGGTGGCAGACGCTCAATGCAGGAGCTGCCTCCTGGTGGTCAGTGCAATCCCACAGCCAACTTTCTGCAGCCAGCAAACCTCCTGCAGTCCGTCCCCCAGGCCAGCCCTGCCCTGATCAGGACTGAGCAAGAGAGCCACCATTGGATCAACCCACCCATGCATGAATTCGTGCACTGGACCTCTAGTAATATATATTTTACATATCATATAATTCAATGTTTAATGTATAAACATCAAATATAGGTAGTATGTTACAGAGTTATGAAACTGTAAATATAATCTAAAATTAGGAAATTTTCACCACACCAAAAAGAAATCTCATATTCCTTAGAAGTCATTCCCCCATATCCCTGCCCTATACAACCATTAATCTACTCTCTATCCTATAAATTACCATATTCTGGATATTTCAGACAAGTAGAATCATGTGATATTTGCAAGTGGCGTCTTTCACTTAGCATATTTTTGAGTTTCATGCATGCGATAGCTTTGTATTGCTGAGTAATAGTGTCAACATAAGAAATGTTCAAATCCATAGAGAATTTTAAAGATTTATTTTTAAGAGAGAGGGGGAAAGTGGGAGAGACATGGATATGAGAGCAACATTGATCAGCTGCCTCCTGCTGATCCCCAATAGGGATCAAGCCCACAACCTGGGCATGTGACCTGATGGGGAATTAAACCGCAACCCCACCGCAGTGCGAGGATGATGGCCAACCAACTGAACCACAGCAACTAAACTCAATTTTTGCATGAGGTTATTTGAACAAAGCGTCAACATGCCTGGAAGCAAAAATGCTCCTGAGAATAGCTGTTTTGCAGTTTCTTTTAAACATTTGGAATTAAGGAGGAAGCACAAGGAAGATTACATGATGGCTGATAAGATTATGTGCTCCCTCAATGGTAGTTATGCCTCTGAGGAGCCTGAAAAAGAGGATTAATCTGACATTTTAAAGGTCTTATTAACATAGATGCACAAAAACAACAGACCGGAATTCCTTAAGTCACAGATAAACCCTTTTACAAGAATGAGGCATGACTACCCACCATGACCTTACCAGTTAAGAATTTTATGATCAGATCATCCGGTGAGGTTATTTCTGGTTAGATTTATTACAGATCCCCTTTGTTGTCCCCAACAGTCTATGTATGGATATACTTCATTTATTTACCCATTGATCAGTTCACGAACATTCTGGTTGTTTCCACAGTTTGCTATTATGAACATTTCCATACATGTTTTGTGTGAACATGCTTTAATTTCTTTTCAAGCATAAATCTAGAAATAGAATTGCTGAGTTATATGGTAACTCTATGAGGAACTGCAAACTGATATTCCAAGAAGTTGCACCATTTTACATCCCCATCAGCTGTATATGAGAGATCCAAGTTCTCCACAACATTGCTAACACTTGTTATCATCTGTCGCTCTATTTATAATATTTTTTATTGATTTCAGAGAGGATGGGACAGGGAGAAATAAAAGTATCAATGCTGAGAGGGAATCATTGATCAGCTGCCTCCTGCATGCTCCCTAAGGGGGATCAAGCCCACAACCCAGGCATGTGTCCTGACCAGGAATCAAACCATAACCTCCTGGTTCATAGGTCAATGCTCATCCAGTGAGTCATACCCACAGGCTCATCTGTCTCTTTTATAACCATCCTAGTAGGGATGAAGTGGTCTCTCCTTGTCAACTTAATTTGCACTTCCCTTAGAGCCATAGCGTATTTTTTTATTAGCCTATTTTCATATGCTATTAAGCATGCATGAAGCCTGATTAGAGAAATGTGTATAGCAAAACTTTGACAACTTTGAGATTTAGTTATTTGTCTTATTATTGAACTAGAGGCCCAATGCACAAATTTGTGCATGGATGGGGTCTTGCCAGCCCAACCCCAATCGGGGTGGATCCGGGCCAAGCCTTTTGGGCAGAAAAGAATGCTGGAGGTTGGCTGGCCAGCCCGCCCTGATAGGGGCCCAATCAGGGTCGGTCTGGCTGGGAGGAGGGGTCACAGGCCATTGGGGCCCCACTCCCAATTGCGATGGGGAGCCAATTTGGGGTCAGTGGCCTGTGGAAGGACCATGCAAGTTTGGCCAGCCAGCCCCACCACTGATTGGTGTGGGGGGACCCTTCAGGGGCAGAGCTGGCTGGGGTGGGGGTTGGGGGCTGATTGGGGTTCTGTGGGCTGATCAGG
>NW_006296280.1:9882-22520 GCF_000327345.1 Myotis davidii | reverse complement strand
GGAGCCGCAGACCAATCAGGGTGGTGGGGGCCCATTGGGGGCAGGGCCAGCCCAGGGGATTGGCTGCAGGAAGTTGTCCAGTTACCCTGCCCCTGATCATGTGTGGGGGCAAATCTGGTGTGGGGCCAGGTAGAGGTAGGGGCTTCAGGAGGTTGGCTGGCCAGCCCTGACCCTATTGGAGTTTGGGGGGACGATCAGGGTTGGGGCAGGCCAGGGGGAGGGGCTGCAGACCGATGGTGGCAGTGGGCACCCATTGTGGGTGGTGTTGGCCCAGGGGAGTGGCTGCTGGAAGTTGGCCGGCCCTGCCCCCTATTAGGGTGGGGGGGGGTGATCAGGGGTAGGGCTGTCTCAGGGGAGGGGCCACAGGCAGATGGGTGGGCACCCCTGCCCATGATCAGAGTGCAGGGGCCGATCTGGGAAGGGGCCAGGAAGGGGGAAGAGGCTGCAGAAGGTTGGCTGACCACCCCTACCCCATGATTGGGCCAGTTTGCTAGCTGCAGTGCACGTCCTAGCAACCAGTTGTTCCAGTCGTTACTGATTTCTGGTAGCTCACTTTTTATATTTATAGCTATAAAGAATTTTTAATGTATTATTGATACAAGTACATTATCAGATATATAATATGTTAATATTTTCTCCCATTCTGGATGGGTTGATTTTTCACTATCATGATTATGTCCTTTGAAGCATAAAACTTTTCAAATATGATAAGAAAGATATTGAAATTTTCCATATTAAAGAGGAAAATAGTACAGTGCAATTTATAGTGCCTAGCATGGCAACCATCAATTCAATATTTATTACTACTATTCTCATTATTATTATATTGCATCCACTGAGCCAAACCGGTCATGGCCTATTTTCATTATTATTATATTAATAGAGTATCACATAAAGGAATACTTCCAAAATGTATTATTAAGAATAAAATGGTAGAACAATTGAATGAGAAGAAAATACTTTAAAATATGACATAATAGGAAAAAAATATAAACAGGTTGGACAAATAGAAAATAAAATCTACATATAAAAGCCTAATATGCAAAGTGTCCCCTCAGGGGTTTGACTGACCAAAAGTTTGACCACTCACTGTGACCACCATGGGGCCACATGGAATGAAGGGAGGCCCTGGCCTATAGCCGGCAGCAGCTAGGGACCCTACCCGTGCATACATTTTGTGCACTGGGCCTCTAGTATAGAATAAGATGGTAGATACAAATGTAAATATGCCAGTACTTACATCAAATCTAAACAAACTCAATGTTCAAAGACAAAGATTGTTAGACTGCATTTTAAAAACTAACAGCCCTAACCGGTTTGGCTCAGTGGATGTAGCATTGGCCTGTGGACTCAAGGGACCCAGGTTCGATTCCAGTCAAGGGCATGTAACTTGCTTACGGGCACATACCCAGTAGGGAGTGTGCAGGAGGCAGTTGATTGACGTTTCTCTCCCATCAATGTTTCAAACTCTCTATCCCTCTCCATTGCTCTCTGTAAAAAAACAATAAAATATATTTTAAAAGAAAAGCAAAACTAACTAACATACTTTTTACAAGAAATGTTTAAATAGTAGCACACAAGAAGACTGTAAGTAAAAAGATAGGAAAAGTTCTATATAAACAGTAACCTAGAGAGCCCTAACCGGTTTGGCTCAGTGGATAGAGCATTGGCCTGTGGACAGAAGTGACCCAGGTTTGATTCTGGTCAAGGGCATGCACCTTGGTTGTGGGCACATCCTCAGTAGGGGATGTGCAGGAGGCAGCTGATCGATGTTTCTCTCTCATCGATGTTTCTAACTCTCTATCCTTCTCCCTTCCTCTCTGTAAAAAAAATCAATAAAACATATAATAAAAAATAAAAAAAAACAATATTTCTATAAAAAATGAAGCATTTATTTAAAAAAAAACAACAAAAAACAGTAACTTAGACAGATGTTTTACTTATGATAATATCAGATACAGTAGTCCAAAAGCCTGCTAAAAACAAATATCTTATAATCATTAATACATCAATTTTTGAAAACAATACCAATTATCAATTGGTAACACCTACTAATAAAAACTCAAAATAATCAAAGCAAAGTGGATAAAGAAAAAATATATGCATATCTTGCTTGTGAGCTTGATCCCCAAAATAATGGATAAGTACCTAAAAGTTTTAAAGAACAACATTTTAAATGTAACCTGTTTGATAATGTTTTGTGCTGGTCTCAGCCTCTCAATAACCAATGTGGTGTCTGGATCAGCACTTGTGGTTCCTATTATGATTGCAAGATGTCCTTCAGCAATAACCATAAAAAAACGTTTTAAAAATAAAAGTTTATTATTTTAAAAACCTGGAAATTACAAAGAACACTTGGGGACAGAAGACAGTCACAGGTAGAGAGAGAGAGAGAGAGAGAACACCTGGGGACAGAAAACAGTCACAGGTAGAGAGAAAGAGAAAGAGAGCAAAGCACACACACACACTGCTTTTATTGGAATGAAGGCCAAGAGTTTGGCAAACTCACTCTTTATTCATGAATTTAAAATATAAGAGCAGAACTTAAAGTGCAGGAATGAGAAGAAAAAAAGTAGTCCAAATAGCCAGTGAACTAAATCTCTAAAACAAAGGAACCTCACTGGAGGGAGGCAGACTAGCTCTTTATCTAGTCAAGTGGCTGACAAAGATAGGCCTCTTGAAATAAATGCCTCTCTGAAATGGAAACTTCAGCAATGGAGGCTTAAGCAATGCACTTGCAATTAAAAACAAACAAACAAAAACCTGTCAGACAACTTCAAGGAACAGCTAGAAGGCCAGTGTGCCTACAACAAAGTGTGCATGAGACCAAGTGAAAGAAGAGGTTGCCAGAGGTATGACTATGTAGAGTCCTTTAGTGCTAAAATCATTTGGACTTTATGCAAATGTGATGAGAAGCCAGATGGAAATTTTGAGCAGGGAAGTGTCATATCTGATATCTGTTTCAAAAACCATAGTGGCTAACTGATGGCAATTAAAAAGTAGAGGGTCAAAGAGAAGAGTGGAGGTCCAGGGACTGCTGGGGAGACATTTCACTCACAATGACACCACTCCCATTAAACCCTTCATGAGCATCACTCTGCAAGTGAATTTCCACCATCTCCTCTATAGCACTAACAATGGCTCCTACCATTTACTCTGCTAGAAAAGACTGAACTGTCCAACTTAACTTCCATCTTCACTTTTAAAACTACATGTCAGAAAATCCCAATTTAAAGGCCAAACTATCTATGAAGAAATAAATTCAATGAATGATATTATTTTGAATCATATTTATGACATTTTCAAAAACCTTTCATGGGCATGATATGCTTAGGTAAGTTAACTTTCATTCAATGTGTAATCTTTGTGTTTCTCCTTCAGATATAAGGAGAATGCAATGAGATTATCAAGAATTCATCATGACCAGCCCATGAAACCTCTGGATCGAGTGGTCTTCTGGATCGAGGTTGTCATGAGCCACAAAGGAGCCAAACACTTGCGGCCAGCCTCCTATGACCTCACCTGGGTCCAGTACCACTCTTTGGATGTGATTGGGTTCCTGCTGGCTTGTGTGGCAAGTGCTACATTTGTCATCACAAGATGTTGTCTGTTGTGTTACCAGAAGTTTGCTAAACCTGGAAAGAAGAAAAGGAAGTAGTTGTTTCAAGGCCTGAAGCTGACACGCCTGAAGCTGATATGCCTCCTTTGGTTCATTCATCACAATGAAGTTGTAACATAAGGGTCTCTTCTTCCTGTGACAAAATGACTTTTCACAATTTGGCTTCTCAAATCAAAATCTGTTTTCAATTGATTTACTCTCTGTTTAAGAGTTAAAAATATTCATGCCAAAGAGAAAAAAACTGGGACTATTGAATTTTCTTATAGCGTGTGTACATATATATACCCACTCCTGCCAAACAAGGCACAGCATCACTTAGCTATTTACAGACACATTTATGCCCAAGGAGAACTTGTTCACTCATAACTGGCACATGAATTTAAAAAAAAAACACATTATCCATAGTGGCCAAAATGGGGGGCAGGGATGTCTATCAACTAATGCATGAATAAAAAGAATGTGATATGTCTGTATTATAAAATATTGTCTGGCAGTGAAAAGGATGCATGCTGTAATATGAATGAATCTTTAAAGTATTATACTAAGTAAAAGAAGCCCATCACAAAAGGCCACATATTACATTGTTCTGTTTACAAGAAATCCTCTACTTCTATAGAGACACAAACCTGATTAATGGTCAGATAGGGTTTAGGGAGGAAGACGTTAGGAAATTCCTTGTAAAGGATAAAGGTTTCACTGGGGCAGAAAATGCTCTTCATATGATCACCATGGTGGTAGCACAATTCTGTGAATACAGTATGAACTATTGAAATATACATTTTAAATTAATCAATTGAATGATGGGTAAATTACATGTTCACAAAGTTTTATTTAAGAATTAAAAGCTAAGAGAGGAAAATGGCAGCCAAATAGCAACGTGTCCTGCACCTTACCCCAGGGCCAGACTGGAAATACAACTAAATTGGAGAACATTCACCTGGAATTACCAGCTGAGGTCCAGCTAAGGAAGAGACTTATATCAAAGAAGGACAGAAAGCACCTGGAAACCTGTAGGAAGGGCCAGGTCAGGAGAGGAGCTGACCCAGCTCCCAGGGGCAGCAGGCCCAGAGAGGAGGGAGTGCTGGGCCACAGGAGGGTCTGTTCCCTCTGAAGACAGAGGCCCAGAACCCAGGCTCGACACCGGAGCCGAGACCTGCGGCCCACGTAACATACATCTGTGAAAGGTGGCAGACCTACTGGCCAGGAGTCTGGCAGACTGGAGCCGGTTGGAGAGAAAGCCGCAATTTGTTTTTTGCTAAACTCAGAGCATATGAGTTTTCATTTGCAACTACTCACCTGAGGCTTTGGTGCAGGGAGGGAGGCACAGACTGAGGTGCCTACAGAGGGGCTGGCGTGGGAAGCAGTGCAGGGAGACATGGGAAAGCAGTAGTCAGGAATCCTATACTTGGTCGTACAGATGCATCCAAACCGAAATGGCCATTTTTCCAGAGAGGAGCTACCTGTTTCCAGCAGCCACAGGGCAACAAACGACAAGTTCTATTGAGGATGTGGAGAAAAGTGGACCCCAGTACACCGCTGGTGGAATGTAGGCTGGTGCAGCCATTATGGAAAACAGTATGGATTTTCCTCAAAAAAAATAATGGAACTGCCATTTTACCCAGGATTCCATTTCGAGGAATATATCCTAAGAAACCGGAAACACCAATCAGAAAGAATATATGCACCCTTATGTTCACAGCAGCACAATTTACAATACCTAAGATCTGGAAACAACCTAAGTGAACATCAGCAGATGAGTGGATGTGACACATTTGTACAATTGAATACTATGCAGCAGTAAAAAAAAAAAAAAAAAGAATCTCTAACCCTTTGAGACAGCATGGAGGGACCTGGAGAGTATCATGCAAAGTAAAATAAGTCAGTCAGAGAAAGACAAGTATCACATGATCTCACTCATACGTGGAATCTAAGTAACAAAATAAACTAATCAATGCAGTGAATCCAGAGACATGGAAACATGGAACAGAGAGTGGAATCTCAAAGGGAAGGAGGGGTGTGGGGAATGTAAGTGGGTGAGAGGTAATCAACCACGGACCTTATATGCATATATGAATGGGCCATGGACCTAGACAATGGGGTGGTGAGGGCCTGGGGTGAAATTGGGGGACAGGCTAGTGGGTGTTAACAGGGCAGGGGGAAGGGGACATATGTAATACTTTCAACAATAACAAATTATTTAAAAATATATATTAGCATGTTAAAAAATGGGCAAAGGACCTAAATAGACATGTCTCTAAAATGGACATACAGAAGGCCAAGAGATATATGAAAAAATGCTCAAAGTCACTAATCATCTGAGAGATGCAAATTAAAACAACAATTAGGTATCACCTCACACCTGTCAGAACGGCTATCATCAACAAATCAACAAATGACGTGTTGGTGAGAATGTGGTGAAAAGGGAACCCTAGTACACTGCTGGTGGGAATGCAGACTGGTGCAGCCACTGTGAAAAACATTATGGAGATTCCCCCAAAAATTAAAAATGGAACTCCCATTTGACCCAGTGATCCCACTGCTATGAATATATCCTAAGAAACCATAAACACCAATCAGAAAGGATATATATACATATGCACCCCAATATTCATAGCAGCGCAATTTACAATAGTTAAGTTTTGGAAACAGCCCAAGTGCCCATTAGCTGATGAGTGGATAACAATAACTGTGGTACATTTACACAATGGAATACTAGACGGCAGTGAAAATGAAGGAACTCTTTCCATTTGCAACAGTATGGATGGACCTGGAGGGTATTATGCTAAGCAAAATAAACCAATCAGAAAAAGGTAATATCACATGACCTACTCATATGTAGAATTTAATGAACAAAATAAACTGACAAACAAAATAGATTCAGAGACAAAACCATGCACAGACTGACGAATTTTGAGGAAAGGTGGGGGTGGATAGTGTTTGTGTGTGTGGCTGGGGTGCGGGGTGGGTAGAGGTTAATCAGGGAATTTATATGCATACTAGAGGCTCGGTGCACTTGTGTCCTCTCACAGTCTGGGACCCCTCAGGAGATAACGCCCTGCTGGCTTAGGCCTGCTCCTAGGTGGCAGTGGGCAGGCCCAATTCCTAGGTGCAGCCCCTGGTTGGGCTCAAAGCAGGGCCGATTGGGGAATTGGGGCACTGCCCCCTGTCATGTACAGAGCAGGGCGGATCAGGAGGTTGCAATGCCACCCCCAGTCATACTCAGGGTAGGGCTGATTGGGGGGTTGGGGCACCGCCCCCTGTCACACTCTAGGCAGGGTCGATGGGGAGGTTGTGGCACCACACCGTCATGCACAGAGAAGGGCCGATCAGAGGCTTGGGGTGCTGCCCCCTGTCACACACAGAGCAGGGCCCATCAGGGGGGTTGGAGCTCTGTACCCTGTCACACACAGAGCAGGGCTGATCAGGGGGTGAGGAGCTCTACCCTGTCACCCACAGAGCAGGGCCGATCAGGGGGTTGGGGAGCTCTCCCCTATCAGGCACAAAGCAAGGCCGATCAGGGAGTTGGGGCACCTTCCCCTGTCACAAACAGAGCAGGGCCTATAGGGAGGTTGTGGCCCCATCCCCTGTCACACACAGAGCCGCAGGGTGATCAGGGGGTTTGGGCTCTGCCCCCTGTCATGCTGCTCCAGGGGCCAGGAAGCCTAGCGGCTCCACTGTTCCAAGTGCTGGGAGGCCTCCTGGCTCCGCTTGACACCAGGGCAGTGAGGCCTCACTGCTCCACTGATACCAGTGCTGGGAGGCATATTACCCTTTTACTATGTAGGACAGAGGCCTGGTGCATGGGTGGAGGCAGGCTGGTGTGCCCTGAAGGGTGTCCTGGATCAGGGTGGGGGTCCCCACTGGAGTGTCTGGCCAGCCTAGATGAGGAGATGATAGTCTGGGTGAGGGGCTGAGGGCCGTTTTCAGGCTGGCGGGTGACTGAAGCTCCCAACCCCTCCTTTTTTTCTTTTTTTTTTTTATTCTGGGATTTATTTACCTTCTATGCCTGTCTTTGGAACTGAGAGCAGGCTTTAGCTCTGAGGCTCGGCTCCAGCTCTGAGGCCCCGGCTGCTGAAAGCAGGGATCTGGGTTTGTTTGGGTTCTATAATCGAAACTCTGTTGCAATTCCAGCTCAGCCTGCTGGCTGAAAGCATGGGGTTTGTTTAGCGTCTATAATTGCTACATTCTTTCTTAGAGCGCAAGCTCAGAGCCCAGCAGTGGGAGGCAAGGAACCTTGGCTTCCTCCTTCACAGGAGCAGCAAGCCTCCTGTTCGCTTCAGCTGCCTGGCTGCCAGCCGCCATCTTGGTTAGCAGTTAATTTGCATATCACCAGGATTAGCCAATGGGAAGCATGTTGGAGGTACAGTTAATTACCATGTTTGTCTATTATTAGATAGGATATGCATAGCCCCTGTACACAGGCACTAGCATGGTAAAGACTTGGGAGGGCAAGTATAGGGAGAAGGTGGTCAATGGGGAAAAAATACACAAAGCAGATACCTATAATCCTTTCAGCAACAAAGATAAATTAAAAAAATAAATAAACATTAAAATAAAATCTCAGGAACTGTCATCCAGGTAATTCTTTGTCAACTGTATAATAGCTTTATCTTCCATTCTTCACAAAAAGTCATTACAGACACAATTACCTCTAACTTCCTATAATTATGACATTCATCTATAATAAATTACAAATCACAGGAAAACTGCCAAGTTGACTCAGCTGGATGACAGCATTTTTATATATTACACAGATTTGTATTTTAAAAAATGGCACTACTTTTTCATTTTCTGACTTGCCATAAAATGCTCTGACTGTTTATCAAATGTATTTACTTTGGGTGTAGAGTTATATTTTAACTTCCTGGTTGATTTCCCTATGCACATAAGCATGAGCCATGGTAAAAGGGATCAGCCATTTGAAAAGAATCATGTTCCCACCAGGATGCCTATGAAGTGGATTTCAGTTCTGCTGCTGCTACAGCTGAGTAGTCACTTCAGCCCTGGGAGTTGTGGAAAGGTGCTGGTGTGGCCCACAGAATACAGCCACTGGATCAACATGAAGACCATCCTGGATGCACTTGTCCAGAGAGGTCATGAAGTGACTGTTCTGACATCTTCAGCTTCAATTCTTGTTGACCCCAATAAACCATCTGCTATTCAATTTGAGATTTTTCCTACATCTGTAACAAAAGATGATTTTGAGGATCTTTTCAAGCGTCTGACCTCTAAGTGGACATATACACCAAAATATACATTTTGGACTTATTATTCACTATTGCAAGATAACACTTGCGAATATTTTGATTGCATTCAAAAGCTCTGTAAAGATGCTGTTTTGAACAAGAACCTCATGACAAAGCTACAGGAATCAAGGTTTGATGTCATTCTTGCAGATCCCGCCGGACCCTGTGGTGAGCTGCTGGCTGAGCTACTTAAAATACCTTTTGTGTACAGTCTCCGCTTCTCTTTTGGCTGTACAATTGAAAAGTACAGTGGAGGACTTCCATTCCCTCCATCCTACGTACCTATTGTCTCGTCAGAATTAAGTGATCAAATGACATTCATGGAGCGAGTAAAAAATATGATGTACGTGCTTTATTTTGACTTCTGGTTCCAACCATTTAGTGAGAAGTGGGATCAGCTTTACAGCAAAGCACTAGGTAAGTCATGTCCTTACTTGGTAGCAAGAACTCCTAATTTTCCTAGTACCCTAAAAGGTAGATTTATACAAATATTAATTGAGACAAATTTGTCTTTTACAAGTAAAATGATAAAATAACTTTATAAAATAATCTTTTATTCTCACAAATATTATGGAAATGCTTAACTTATAAAGTCATTAAGTAATTGCTTCCTCTTGTGTAGTTTAGTTTGATTTAAAAACTGAACTATTTTGCCATATTACCTGAAGGATTCTTTCACACTAGAGTGTTCTATCCCTGACTCAGGAAACTATAATTTCAGGTTTCTAATGACTTCACATTCCTTCACTAAGTCCTTACAATTCATCTGCTTAAACACTAAACTTTTGTTGATGGGTGGACATGTAAGTCAGTAAACTACATTTTGTGAAAACTCTCCCTTCATTAGAAACAAAATGATTCAAAATTAAGAGTGAGCACATCTATTACCATACATTATGAATATATTCCAGCTGTTATTTGTAAATGTCTTTATTAATGCACAAGTATTATTAGGCTCCTAAATTGAACCACATGTAATTATAGTACCAGGAAATGAGCCATACTCTCAAAACCTCCGTCTTTGGGAAATCACAGATAAAGGGAATAGCTTGCTAAATTGCAGAAACTAGACTAATAATCTAGGGAAAAGTGTTTCCATGGATATGGTATATTTAATTGATTGAGGTATTAAAATCTTTGTTTACATTTGCATCTATTACTTCTGCCACTTTACAGAGTAGCAAATGCATGTTTAATTCTGTAGTGGCTTAGGTTTAACCATTTTCTATGATTGTGAATGTCCTGATGTGATGTTAGAGAAGAAAAACTGTTAAATTTTATATGTATTGTTAATATAGATAAACATCATAATATAAAAAATGTACATTATATAAATCCTAGAGGCCCCGTGCACGAATTTGTGCATGTGTGGAGTCCCTCAGTGTGGCCAGAGATTGGGCCTGATATGGGCCATCTGGAAGGGGAGGGACCATGGAAGGTTGGCTGTGGGAGCAGACTGAGAACCGAGCCAGCTGAGGGGATGGACCATAATAGGTTGGCCGATCATGGCAGTTGGCTGTGGGAGAGCACTGACCACTAGGCGGCAGCTCCTGAGTTGAGCATCTGCCCAGTGGTTGTCATTGTGAATCATAGCGACCGGTCTACCATTTTTTTGGTCAACCAAAAGTCCAAATGGTCATTTAGGCTTTTATATCTGTAGATGTTTGCACTATCAAATCACAGACACTTTAAATATCTTTGGCTACATTATTCGAAGCTTTTCTTTTTTTTCTTTAAGAAACACATGGTATATTCACATTAGAATATTCTTATTTTCTCTCCTTTTTTTTTTCTTTTTCCTTTTCAGGAAGACCCACTACATTATTCGAGTTAATGAGAAAAGCAGATATATGGTTTATTCGAACCTATTGGGATTTTGAGTTTCCTCGCCCACTCTTACCACATTTTCAATTTGTTGGAGGCCTCCACTGCAAACCCGCTAAGCCTCTGCCTAAGGTAAAACTATTCATGCTTGTTCCACTTTGCATTTTCAGTAGGAATGATTATGTGTTCTTTATTCAGAAGGTCTGGTCACACTGAGAGAGATATGGGAATCTGGGTAAAGTGACCTGCCAATTAGAAACTCATACTATTTCAAGAATTTGAATGTCACTATCATTACAAAATAAAGTAGTATACTTCAGAGACTTTGGAACTAGGGTCAGTTAAATTAAGGCCTTCATTATTCAACACATAAAAAAAGTATCAGACATTAATTCAAAAACAACTTTTAAAGTGACTAGCACAGTGCAAGGGGGGCATATGAGAGCAACAATGTAGACACAGGTTTTACTCCCCACACCAGATATTTTACTTGGAAAGAGATCATATAAGCAAGTAATAAAAATGGTGTGAAAAGTGTTATAATAAAGAAAAAGCATAATGCTACAATAATGCTAGAGAGCATCCCATGGGAGTGGATCATAATACCTCAGGATTGACAATAGCAATCTGGTGTAAGTGAGCATGAGATATCTCTTGTTATATTCTTCTTGCAACAACAAAATTTGTTATCTATCCACGAACAAAAGTGCCAATGCAAAAAGACCTGGAAAGAGTCTTGCCCACCTACGCATCAGGTAATAGGCAGAAAGACTCCAGTACTGGCTGTGACACCTACAGGATATTGTGAATAGTTTCAGCCCCTCTAGCTGCATTCCAGGAGCACCTACAGCCCTGACTTGGGCAGTCACCTATGGAGTAGAGAACTTTTGTGGAAGTCCAGATTTCCAAAGGAGAAGTTCCAGCACTCTGTTTTCCTCTTCCAAGGCAACTCAGTGTAAGGCTGAAAGAAGGCCCACCTGTGCCCGTGATTTCTCTCACAGGGATAAAGAACCGGTGAGTGGGTGCTGAGCTTCCCCTGGTTTGCAGGATGCTTCCAAAGAGCTCATTTCTCTCTCACAGCATCCAGAGTGTTGAATTAGGAGCTCAGTGTCTGGCGAGAAGGAGCAGATCTGGCAAAGAAGATTAGTAGAGTGTTGGGGGCCAGATGTAAGCTGGCAAGGTCCTTGCACCTGTAGGGGCTAGCAAGGCTGGGACCCTTACCCACACAGTTTTCCCAGACTTGTTTGGATGGCGATTGTCAGTAGAATGGGAGTAACATTTGTAGAATGAGAACAGCCTTTCATAGCTTGCCCAGAAGTCTGTAACTATTTACTGAGATATGCTGTACTGAGACCTTGTCCTTCTGCTGTATCTCTCTCTCTTCTCAATGCCCCCCTCCCTGCCTGAGCCCGGCTCAACCCTGTCAGGCTGGCCCTGACAGTAGAGTGCATGTTAAAGAGACAGGGTTCCTCCTGACTGCATTCTCTACTCTATCAGGAAGCCTGACCACAAACCATGAAGAAAACCTTTCTTACAGATCCCCACATACTGGTATGTAGGCAACAACAGTGACCCGCTTTCCGACCCATATCTCCTCCCCTCTGTGGCCAGCTCCATGTAGAAGCTGCCAAGGGCAGCAGAAAGAACAAAATTTGATAAAAGGCTAGGGAGCAAGAGCAGAATACAGGCAAGGGTTTGCAGACAGGAGAGAACCACAAACTTGAGCTGTAGCACCACCTTCAGGAAAAGAAAAAGGAGGTGATCAGCATCTGGCCTGGTGCTTTATATGGAGGGAGGACAAACAGGACAAACAGAATTCTCCCACAAGAGGGAGCATGAAGCACAGAGCAGGCCTAGTCATCCAAGAACTGAAAAAGCCTTACCTATAGCAGTACTGAGGAAAGGTATTTCTACCCTGAAAGTAGTAAACATAAGTGGGTAACTGCTAA
>NW_006296280.1:5049-9760 GCF_000327345.1 Myotis davidii | reverse complement strand
AATAAGGAAGATGTGAGAAATATAACGGAATATTATTAAGACACAAGAAAGGAGGAACTCCAGGCATTTGTGACATCATAGATGGACCTTGAGGACATTATACTAAGTGAATAAGTCAAACTGAAAAAGACAAATAATATAGGATATCACTTATATGTGGAATCTAAAAATGGCAAACCCATTAGAAACAGAGGTATAATGGTGATTACCATGGACTGGTGAAAGAAAGATTAGTGGGTAAGAAGAAGTTGGTCAAGGGTATAGATCTGCAACTCGACAATGGTTAAGTTTGGGATCTGTAGTGATTATACCCAACAATACTCTTTATATACTTGAAAGTTTCTAGAGACTAGATCTTAAATGTTCTCACCACACACATAAAAAGATAATTATGTGACCTAATAGAGGTGTTCACTAATGTTAGGTAGTAATCTCTATATATAAAATCCTAATGTGCCAATAGACCTAGTGGTAGAACAACTGAACAACCGAGTAACCAGTCACTATGACGTGCACTGATCACCAGGGGGCATGCGCGGAACATGGTGGGCATTGGCTGCAGGCAGCAGAGTGCAGAACAATGCAGGCATTGGCAGTGGCGGGATGGTGGATCTGGTGAGTGAAGGTGCCAGACCATGGAGGGGTGCTGGTCACTATCATCAGGGTGAGACTCTGGTGGTTACCGAAAATTCTGTGCTCCCGCATGCCATGGTCCCTCTGGGTGCTCACACCTGCTGCTGGCACAGGCCCCACTTTCACCCACTGCCAGCACCAGAGCCACTGCTCACACCCACTGCCAGCACCCAGTGCCAGTCCGATCATTCAGTGCCGTTAGTAGTTGCCAGTGGCTGCTGCAGGCCCCAACCACCCCTCAGAGTTTCTCCACCTCCCCCTGCTCCTGAGGAGCAATCCAGTCCAGCAGCCTCCTCTTGCACCTGCTGCCAGTAATGGCCCTGCTCACACCCATAGCCAGCAATGTAGCTGCTGCTCACACCCACTTCCGGAGCCAGCCCTGCTCACACCCGCAGCCGGAGCCAGAGCCACCAGTCACACGTGCTGCTGGCACCCGACACCAGTCCCAATCATCCCTGAGGGCTTCTCCCCCTCCCCCTGCTTCTGAGGGGCAATTGGGCCAGCAGCTGCCACTCACATCCCCTGATGGCGCCAGCCCCATTCGCACCCGCTGCTGGCACCATCAGCACATGGGAGCAGTGGTGGCAGGAGCAGGGCTGCCGGCAGACAGGGGACGTGGGGCCACAGTGGGAGGGGCCAAGGGGAGATGTGGAGGATGGGCCGAGACCCGCCCCAGTGCCCACTGCAGTCTCACAGCCCACAGTTCCTTTCAAGGTGCATGAATTCATGCACTGGGCTCATAGTTATATCTATACTAATAATAGAGGAATTTACAAATTGTCTAGGATGCCGTCACAATAACAGTAATGACCAAACAGCAGGCTGTGTAGGGCGACCAGGCTGGCAGGGGGGTTAGTGAGGGACGACAAAATGACTGAACACCAGGCTGCGGGGGACAACCTGGCTGGCAGGGAGGTTAGTGAGGAATGAACAAACGACTGAACACCAGGCTTTGTGGGGCTACCAAGCCTGCCGGGGGAGCGGTTAGGGACAATCAGGCCAGCAGGCAGAAGCAGGTAAGGGTTATCAGCCTGGCAGCGGGGTGCAGTTCGGGGTGATCAGGCAGGCAGGCAGGTGAGCATTTAGGAACCAGTGGTCCTGGATTGTGAGAGGGATGTCCGACTGCCAGTTTAGGCCAATCTCAGGGATCGGGCCTAAACTGGCAGTCGGACATCCCTTGAGGGGTCCCAGGTTTGAGAGGGTGCAGGTTTGGCTGAAGGCCCTCCCCCACCCCCCTGTATGAATTTCATTCACCGGGTCTTTAGTTATAATATATAAATGAATCAATATAACACACTATACACCATAAACTTACAGAATGTTATATTTCAATTGTTTTAAACAAAAGCTTGAAGCAATTATTAGAATGAGAAAGTAAACTTTTTTATGTTAGAAGGGTTGGGTATTTATTTTTCAGAGAAAAAAACAAGTAAACAATTTAAAAGAGAAAAATCAGCGGGATGGGCGGCGGGGCAGAGGGGATAGATGAATATGAAGTTTGGACCAGATATCCATAAAATGTTGTCTCCTTACACATTTGGGGGTAGGGAGCTAGAAAGTGCATTGAGCAATCAGGAATTTTTCTAGCACTTAAAGTAATAAAATTTGAAAACTGATAAAAAACCAGGACCACAATCAGAATAATTCTGAAACAATTCCAGGTGAACGTGACTTCACCAGCAACTTTAAATACATCAAACTGAGCTACCCAAGAGGGTGACCAGGTCTTTGCTGCAGAAAGCCCAGTTGTACCTCTCCCACTATGGGACAGGTGCTCCCTGGGAGAGTCAACAAGGTGATGATGAGGGCCCCTCACAGCCAGTTACATATAGCATATTCTACTGGAATGTACAACATGATTTTCAGAGCAAAAGGAGTCATACACATACATGTCAGAAACATGGACACTCAGATAAATAACTATAAAAGGATAATTCTGGGTTATAAATAGGAATCTTAAGGCTATTTCATGGATATTCTGGACAATAATACCAGATTCCTGAATTATAGTAATCCTCCAGCGTGTAAGAAGTGATTTAGGGAGAGAGGTCCAAGATTTCAGCATAGGAAGACCCTGAACTGACACCTTCCCATGAACACTCAGAATGTACACCTACATGAAGAGCATTTCCTCCTAAAAAAACATCTGAGGGTTGACAGAACAGCTTCTGCACAACAAATGAGAGAGAGACTGTGAGAGAGACTGTAGAGAAGGTTGAGAAACTGAGAGAACTCTCCAAACTTTGTGTAAACTCTTTGTGATTTGAGGTGGCTGTGAGTGCCAATGTTTACATTCTCTTGCCACTGACAGCATGGGCAAGGATTTAATTCAAGTGCTATAGCTCACCTGCAAGGCCACCATAGCGTGCCCTAGGCCACTCACCCCATACCCACGCCAGGCTCAGAAAGACAAACTGCCATGGCAATGCTGCAGCCATATGCCACTGGCTGCTCCAAACCCAGCCATCCAGGCTACCAGGGTGCCCACAGAGCTGGGCACACTGGGAAAATTGGTCATGTTTGCCTCAACTGTGGCTAGCCTGTATGCTAGGGAACACCTGGTACCTCATACAACCACTTCAATTCCAGCCAGCCTGCGGAAGACATCCCTCACACACGGACTACACAAAGATCATTCCTACACAAAGCCACTCCATCAAGTTCAGGAGAGGTGGCCGTTTCATCTAATTCTTAGAAATAAACACAGAAAGGAAAATAAAGGAGGGAATACAGAAGACTCGGAGTCAAAGCAAATTGATCTAATACACAGAAACAAACACAAAGAGACAGCAAGTATAGGCAGACAAATGAGCAGGTCCCAAATGAAAGAATAGAAGAAATCTCCAGAAAAAGAGCTATACAAGAAACATACAACCTTCAATGAATGAAACAGGAAGAAGCATAAAAACTGAACATATCCGTTACAAGCAAGAAAATTGAAATAGTAATTTAAAAAAACCCTCCCAACAAACAAAAGTTCAGGACCAGATAATTTCACAAGTAAACTCTACTGAACATTTAATTCTACCAAACAATTAATACCTATCCTTCTCAAAATATTCCAGAGATATTGTAAAGGAAATAACACTCACAATCTCTTTCTATGAAAGCAGTCAGCAGTACCATGATAGCAAAACCAGACAAAAACAATACAAAAAAAAATTCATAAGCCAATATCTCTGATAAAAACAGATGTGAAGAGAAACCAAGATGGCAGCATAGGTTAACGCCAGGGTTTGCTGCCTCGAACAACCACTTCAAAAATACAACTAAGAGACGGAACGGACATCATCCAGAACCACAGGAAGGCTGGCTGAGTGGAAGTTCTACAACTAGGAGGAAAGAGAATAGCATACCAAACTCAGAGGAGGCGCAGTGCTGAAGTCAAATACTAAGGTGCGGGCTGGCGGCCGAGGGCCCTGTTGTCTGTTTCAATCTGGAGGGAGTCTCAGACTCTGAGCTCCAGATCCAGGCAAGTCTCTAGGGACCCAGACTCAAACAGGAGAAGCGGGACTGTCTGGCTTCGGTCGGAACTCAAAGGCAGCTTTCTCTCCGAGGTTTGCAGTGGTTGCTGGGACTCTGAGAGGCAGAGCCTCTGGGGATGGGACTGAGAGCAGCCATAACTGCTCGCTCTGCCCACCCTGTTGAACCCCTGGGACCTGCCCCACCCAAGCCCTGCACAGAGGCATTTGCGGGATAGCCTCAGGCAAAGGCTAGATTAGCACCTCCCTAGAGGACAGAAGTTCTCTCACTGCAGACACAGCTGATTCTCACAGCCACTTGGCCTGGAAGTCAAATCCCCCCTAGTATTACCAACAAAAATCAAGGCTTAACTACAAGAAAGCGCACAAGGACCACTAGAAAGGACCACAAGGACCACCAAGAAAACATAAAAAAATGCGGAGACAAAGAAACAGGACACAAATGTCAGAAATGAAAGATATAGAGCTCAAAACCACACTTGTAAGGTCTTTCAATAATTTTCTAGAAACTGCCGATAAATGTAGTGAGATCCACAAGAAATCTAATGAGACCCTCGATGTTGTGATAAAGAACCAACTAGAAATTAAGCATACAC
>NW_006296280.1:3017-4609 GCF_000327345.1 Myotis davidii | reverse complement strand
GTCTGATGATTCTTGGGGGGGGGGGGGAAAGGGGTGTGGGAGATGCGGGAAGAGACTGGACAAAAATCGTGCACCTATGGATGAGGACAGTGGGTGGGGAGTGAGGGCGGAGGGTGGGGCGGGAACTGGGAGGAGGGGAGTTATGGGGGGGGGGGAAGGGGAACAAATGTAATAATCTGAACAATAAAGATTTAATTAAAAAAACAGATGTGAATATTTTCAACAAAATATTAGCACACTGATTTCAACAATATGTTAAAGGATTATACAGCATGCTCAAGTGGAATGTATTCTACCAATCCAAGGTTGGTTCTATATCCACACACAAAAAAAATCAATGTGATAGACAACATCAACAAAACCAAAGATAAAAATCATATGATCATTTTAATAGATACAGACAAAAGTATTTGACAAATCCAACATCCATTCATGATAAAACTCTCACAAAGTGGGTACAGAGAGAACATACATCAACATGATAAAGACCATATATGACCAATAAAACCCACGACTAATATCGTATTTAATGGTGAAAATGTAAAAGCTTTTCTTGTACGATAAAAAAAAAACAACACACCCAGTGATGCCCACTATTGCCACCTTTATTCAATATAGTATTGGAATTCCTAGCTACAGCAATCACAGAAGAAATAGAAATAAAGGGCATTTATACTGGACATGAAGAAGTAAAACTGTCACCATTTGCAGATGACATGATACTGTATATAGAGGACGCTAAAGTTTCCACACAAAAACTACTAGAACTGATAAATGAATTAAGTAAAGTAGCAGGATACAAAATAAATATCCAGAAATCAGTCAACAAGTAAAAAGTGTTTTCAAGAAGGTAGAGAAAAGGGAACTCCTGCACATGGAGTAAGTTTGTAAATTGGTGGAAAACAGTATGGAGATTCCTCAAAAAATTAAAAATAGCATACAATCCAGCAATTCCACTTCTGGGCATTTATCAGAGGTAAACAAAAACAATAATTTGAAAGGATATATACACCCCCATGTTCATTACTGCATTTACTATAATAACCAAGATATGGAAGCAACCTTTGTGTCCATCAGTAGATAAATGGGTAAAATCCATGAGGTCTATGCAGACTGTGGAAAATTACTCACCAATATCAAAGGTTACCTCTTGCTAAATGCAAAAACCTAGAGGGTATTATGTTAAGTTAAATAATTCAGGCAGAAAAAGACAAATACTATATGATTTTACTTATATGTATAATCTAAAAAACAAACAAAAAAACAGAAATAGACTTATAGATACAAATTATATTCTAACTAGTGGCCCAGTGCACTAATTCGTGCACATTGAAATGAAATCAATTAGGAGAATTATTTAAATATCGCTATTCACCCTTTCTCTATATTTGAAGTGTCAACCAAATTCACAATCGACAATGACATCTAGAAACACATGCGTGTGATTGGCACTATCATATATGGCACATGCATGAGTCAACTTAGCCTTTGATATATATAGAATAAACTTGCTTAATTAGACCTCCATGTGATTGGGTTCTTGGTAAGAACATTCTTCCTGGTTTACAGATGGCCATTAGGCCTCTTCTTTT
>NW_006296280.1:0-1604 GCF_000327345.1 Myotis davidii | reverse complement strand
AATCCACCGCTTGGAGCCTGCGTATACAAATTAACCGCCATCTTTGTTGGCAGTGAATTTGCATATTGCCCTCATTAGCCAATGGGAAGCATAGCAGAAGTACGGTTAATTACCCTTTTTGTCTTTTATTATATAGGATGGTTGCCAGAGGGGGAGGGGTTGGTAATGGAGGAAAAGAGGAAGAGGAATAAGAGGTACAAACTTCTAGTTACAAAATAAATGAATCACAGGAATTTCACGTACGACGTAAGGAATATTGTCAATAACACTTAACATAACTTTATGCAGTGAGTTGGTTACTAGACTTACCACATAGTAAAGTATATAAATGTCAAATAACTACATTGCACACCTGACACAAATATAATATAGTATACCAACTATACTTCAATAAATTATTTTAATGATTTGGGGGAAAGTTTGGGAGAATCTGACAAAAGTTAAGATGAGATATAAATTATTATAGAGATGATAAAAAAGATATAGAGTCATTCTAATCATAATGAACTTTTTCTTAGTATTCATAGTCAAAGAAATGAAATACTAATGAATATACTACAATAATTCTCCAGAAAACCTGACAAGCATAAATGCAAGTAATTTAGTAGAACTACAATAAAGAAATAAAGGTGAGTTAAGATCCTGTTGTGTAGCCTCATTACAAGAATATATATTAATTAATAACATTATAAATGAAGAGTGTCTAAAAGCATTTTCTCTTCAATATTGTGTACTGGCTGTATTTCATTTCATCCTTATACACACACACACATTTGCACAAGAATATGTAATAAGGGAATTCAAGCTCATCAATTGTATACTTCAAAGAACTGAGGAGTAGGTCTCTTCAAAACAGCCACAGATAAAAAGAGAATGGAGGTTCCTTAAAATTAAAAACAATTATCATTTGATCCAGCAGTAGAACTCCTGGGTATATTCCAAAACAGTGACATTAAAATCATGTTCATAACACTATTCACATGAGTCAAAAGATAAAATCAACCCAAGGGCCATCTATATATATAGAAGTCTAATATGCAAAGTGTCCCCTTGGGAGTTTGACCTGGAGTTCAATTGCTCACTATGACGTGTGCTGACCACCAGGGGATGGCGCAGAATGAAGGCTGGCTGGGGCTGGCAGCCAGAAGAAATGTCCCAGCCAACAGCTGAACAACCCAGATCAGACCTGATCACCGGCCAGGGCTAGGGACCCTACCAATGCATGAATTTGAAGCACCAGGCCTCTAGTTGATAGATAAATCTATAAACAATCAATACACACAACAGTATATTATGTGTTATGTGCTGAGTCAGCTCTGACTTCTGAGGACCTTATGAATGAGTGATGTCCACAAAATCCTAGTTTTAACAGCCCTCTCAACTCTTTTAGACTCATGCCTATGGCTTCTTTTATGGAGTCAATCCATCTCAATTTTGATCATCCTCTTTCCTCCTACCTTCTATTTTTCCCAGCATTATCTTTTTCAATGAATCCTGCCTTCTCATGATGTCCCTGAAACATGTAAGTATCAGATTAGTGATTTTTATGTCCTGCAATATTTCAGGATTACTTTGCTCTAGGACCTACTTGTCTTTCTGGTGGC
>NW_006296279.1:1461741-1465428 GCF_000327345.1 Myotis davidii | reverse complement strand
CGGTTCCAGAGTCTGTGCACAGAAACCCTCCTAGAGGCCAGGCACCGCCCTTTACACACATTATCTGATTTAATCCTCACAGCAACGATGCAAAGATTATTATCCCCATTTTAAAGATGGGAAAATTGAGACTCAGGGAGGTTAAGTGTGTTGAGCAAAGTCACACAGCTTGGTGGTGAAGTGGGGCCTCACCCAGGTCTGTCTAACTCCAAAGCCCATGCTCTTTTCTATAACATCTGTGTTCTGGTCATTTTCTGGGGCAGTATTCCTCTTTTCTGAGTCCCCTGCAGTCTCACCCAGGGTTTGGATTAGATACAGCTTGTTTCAACCACAGTAGCCTCTTGGTTGTTCCACACAAGGGCCTACCTTGTTGGAGAGGGAGAAGAGAGACTGTGCCCCGGAGCTAATGAGAAGAGGTCCCCTGGATAGACTTTGAGGGTTTGTGCAGGTGGGAAGAATGAGGGAGGTGAGGCAGAGCCACCTAGCCATCAGGTCCCATAGTTCCCACCTGCCTATATAAAATTTCTTTAATAAAACATACAGGCTCATACAATGGAGGTCTGGGCAGGGGTGTGGAGTGGGACAGCCAGGGCTGGGAAGCCCTCAGCACACCCAATGCTATTCTTTACCCCAGGGACCACCTCCCTCTGGGATCAGCCAGAAACTAGAAGGTAAATATGGGATCCCCAGATCCCAGTCCACAAACCCCATAGAGAGATTAGACATTGATTTTGTTCGGCTGCATTTATTGCTCTTGATGTTACATAAAGTTGTTTTTAAGCAAGGCCTGTATTCTCTCCTTTGCCACAGGCCCCACCACTCCCCATTGCCTTATGACAATCAGCCAAGTTATCATGTTACTATGTATGGCTCCTGATGACACTGGATTTTGAGACTCCTGAGATATGAAGCAATATGGTGTCAGCATTTCACCTGGGGAAAAATACACATGCCTTCTAGACCAAAATGAAGACAGTGAGCCATCGGGAAGGTACAGTCAGGTCCCCAGTGACTACTGCTCCTGCAACAGAGTGAGTTGTAGCTGGAGCAGAGCCCAGAATTTATGATTGCCTCCACTTCTCTCGGACCTGGACCTTGCCCTGTGTATAAGTTTCCTGTGGCTGCTGTAACAATTCACCATAAACTTAGTGGCTTAAAATAATACCGACGGATGATCTCAACAGTTCTGGAGGCCAGGTCTCTACAGTCGGTCTCACTGGGCTGAACCCAAGGTGTCGACAGGACTGTATTCCTTCTGGGGGCTCCAAGGGAGAATCTGTGTGCTTGCCTCTTTGAGCTTCGGGGAGCTATCTGCATTCCTTTTTTAAAAAATATGTTTTCTTATTGACTTTTAGAGAGAGAGAAGGAGGAGGAGGGATAGAGAGATGAAACATCAATGGGAGAGAAGCATCATTGATTGGCTGCCTACTGCATGCTCCCCTATTAGGTAGGATCAAGCCCACAACCTGGGCATGTGCCTTGACCGGGTATCAACCACTGACCTCTTGGTTCATGGGTCAGTGCTCAACCACTGAGCCACACCAGCTGGGCCCATCTACATTTCTTGACTCGTGCCCCCTTCCTCACATGACTCCAACCCGGCTCTGTCATCACTTCTACTGCTCTCTGACCTACTTCCCTTTCACCAGGGCCCTTGTTACATTTAGGGCCCATGCAGATAACCCAGCATAATCCCCCATCGCAAGATCCTTAACTTAATCCCACCTGCAAAGTCCCTTTTGCCATCTTCACAGGTTCCAGGGATCAGGATGGGGGTATTTGGTAGGGAGGGGACATTATTGTTTTTGTCTAGCACCCCCTAGTACAGGAGAGCAGGGAGTCATGTTCAGAGAGCAGCAAGACCAGGGCTCCAGCGTGATGGGCTGCGGGGCCCTCCCAGCCTGGCTGGACCTGCCTGTCCCATCCCAGCCACTCTACCCTGCTGGGCCTCTGAACAGGGGCCCAGCAACATACTTAAGAGCTTTGAACCCCATGGCCAATCTCCGTCCCGGCAGCATGGCCTGCCCTGGAAAACAGTGAAACGAACCCTTCTGTCTGTCCCCTCATTACCCTCAGCTGTCCCCCTCCCCAGTCAGACACAGAGGTGACCGGAACTGTCTTACCCCAAAGGGGAGCACATCCTAGAACATAAGCCCCAGTGTCACAGAGGAGGATGAGACATGTCAGTCACCCCCAGCATGAGGACGGGAACCAAGCTCTGCGTGCTCAGCACTGACTCAGGCAGCTCTGGCAGGAACAGAAGCACATGCAAAACCGAGGGGGCTGCGGGTTTGATGAGGAGACTGCACAGAGGTGTGGGCAGAGTCAGGGGCCAACAAGGGCTGGCGGGCTCCCTGCGAAAAGCTGTTGCCACCCTCGCCCGAGGGGAGGAAGAAAGGGGCAGTTTTCAGGATCTGGGTGTGCAGTAGCGTGGGAGAGTGCTTCCGTGAGAACTGGGGGCCTTTGGGAAAGAAAGCAGCCACTACCGCTCCCCAGCCCAGCAGGGAGGGACTCAGGCTGAAGACACTGGGACCTCACTGTCCTGTCTCTCAGCTGACGCCCAGGCCAGCCTCCCTGGGCCCAGAGGGAGGTGGGGAGGAAAGATGCGGAGCTGGGGGCAGATGGAAGCAGCAGGAGCATCTTCCTCGGGCCATGCAGCCAGCGCAGGGCTGGGCCACACGGCTCTCATTAAACCAAAGGAAGGGATTTCCGGCCTCTCACCTTTCAAATCACTTCATGCTGCGGAATCCCCGCTGCCTCATTCCCACCGACGCCCCTGCCAGAGAGTAACGCGCCTCTCGGTTCAGGTTGCCCACCCAGCTCCGCTGCTTGGTTTGAGCTCCGCTGATCCAAACTGGGCTCCACTGCTTCCAGAGCCAGGCATGTCTAGAAGGTGAACTGCAGCAAACAGGAAGCCACAGTATAAAATCAAACCATGCAGCCCACAGCGAGGAGGGCTGCCTGAGTGTCCCTGTGGCTCTGGGTCATCTCAGTCAGGTGCCCACAGCCGTGGGAAATCGCCCTGAGTTTTATTTTACCTGCTTGGGTTCCAGCCTTCCTGGCGGACAGCCTTCCTGGCGGACAGCCTTCCTGGCGGACAGGTGAGGGTGTGAGGCTGTGGGAAGACATCAGGCCAGAAGGGCCTGCAGGGCCACAGCTCCTCTCCTGGGACCTGCGAACCTGTTGCTCCACATTCCTGTGGCAGGTCACTGACTGCCAATGTGAGCTCCCCGGTGTCCAGGCTTCCCTCTTCCCAGCCTCCCACTCAGCTCACACCTGGCCCTGCTTTCCCAGGACAGAGCGTCCCTCGGGATGAAGGCTGGATCTCGTGCCATCCTGGCTTGGGGCAGGCAGGTTAGTTCAGCTGGTTGAAGGGTGAAAGTAGTGATCTGGGTCCTGGGACTGACTCTTAAAGGCCAATGTTATGTCCAACAGAAAAGCCCCCCAGAGCCCCTGCAGCCACCTCAGGGTGCCCAGGGACACCCACCCCATTCTTGACAAAGCCCACACAGTACCAAGGAGGGTGGGCCACACACCTCGGCCAGGCCAGCCGGGCAGGAGAATGCCAGGCAGGCCATGCTTGGTGCCCAGGGTGGGATGGGGCATTTCACCCAGGGGGGCCCTGAGGTGGTAGTTTCAGTGGGGGTGGGTGAGGGGGCAGTGGGGGCCAGGCAGCCAGCCAGGGGA
>NW_006296279.1:1452167-1461686 GCF_000327345.1 Myotis davidii | reverse complement strand
ACAGGGAGGAAAGAAAAGTAAAGAAAAGAAAAGAAAAAAGGAGAGGGAGAGGAAGGGAAAGGGAGGGGAGGGGAGGAGAGGGGAGGGGAGAGGAGACAGGAAGAGAATGGATCAGTTTAGCTGGGTAATTCTTGTCCTTGAGGGAGGAAAAGAAAAAAGAAACACTCACCAATGAAGAGTATTTAATTGAATGATGTTACTGAATAAACGGTTTCAAGCTTGTGAATATTAAGCCCTTTAGGAGACAATGAGATGGCATTTGGAGAGGAGCTTTCTGTATGTGTCACAGTCCCTGACAGGTTCTGAGTAAGCATCTCACCCTTGACCCTTGCTCCCTCCCTGGAGCTACAATAACCCAGTGGCAGGGCTTTCTAGAAGGCCACCTTCCTCTCACCCACGGAGCTGGGAGCCTAGTGACCCATCGAGGCAGCAGGGCCTGAGCTTCCTGTGAGGGCAGGCCCGGCGTCCCTGCAGGCAGTGACTGTCAGTCTTGGAATGCAAGGTCAGCCAGGCTGCACCTCTAACCCTCACATCCATTCCTCCCAGCGCAGGGAAGCCCCATCTACTGGGAGGCCATTCCCCGGGCTGCGCAAGAAGGCTGCGATGAGCCTTGCGTAAAAAATGGGTGTTAGATAAGCTTCGTTCTCACGTAAACCAAGGTTATGCATTTATTGGGAGTCTGTAGCTTCTGGGCCCAACGCTGTTGCTGTGTCTGTTGCTTCTTCAGCTGCACTTGAAGGGATGGGCAAGCAAGAGTGTCTGAGGCGGGGATGGGGGGCGCCTTAGTCATATGTCAGCTCCAGGGGGAGCAGGGGGTTCCCAACAGACCTGGTCCTGCCCCAGATGTGAGAGGAACCAACACGTACCCGCCCCTGGCACATAGCCTGGCTATCCACCCCCCACCCCTCCAGACACTGTGAAACTCCTGCAGAGCTGCTGGGGTCTCCTTCAGCCCATGCCTGTGCCTTAGAGCAGTGGTCAGCAAACTGCAGCTCGTGAGCCACATGCGGCCCTTTGGCCCCTTGAGTGAGGCTCTTACACAAAATACCACGTGCGGGTGCGCATGTACAGTGCGATTGAATCTTCGTGGCCCATGCGCAGAAGTCAGTTTTCGGCCTGGGCGAGTCTGTTTTGAAGAAGTGGCGTTAGAAGAAGTGGGGGGTGCCAGTCGGTCACGGCACAGGCGGGCTGCGGGATACGCAGCACGGGGGAGGCACGCGCGATTCATCCACGAGTTGAGGATGGGAGAGTTGGAAGGGGTCGACCTCAGCAAATGTACCTCAATCAGATTGAGGACGTTTTTAGCAAAGGCCAGCTTAGGAGTACCCTAATTAAGTTAATAACAATGTACCTACCTATATAGCTTAAGTTTAAAAAATTTGGCTCTCAAAAGAAATTTCAATCGTTGTACTGTTGATATTTGGCTCTGTTGACTAATGAGTTTGCCGACCACTGCCTTAGAGGATGTCATCACAGACCTCCCACTCAGTCCCCGCTTCCATCCCCACCCCCAGATGCCTGCACCCCTTTCCCACTGCAAACACTGAGCGGGGCTGCCGCCCCCTGCCTGCCTGCCTGCCAGGGCACCAGTCCTCACCCTCCACCTGAGACTACCCTTGAGAGTCCCAGGAGGAGCAGAGGGGACCCCTGTTCTCAGCCTGGAGCCCTGAGCCCCGTGAGGAAACTTGCTGGGGGGAGGGGGGAGCTGTGGTGAGGACTGGGCCTGGGCTCCCACAATGCCACTCTTTTGTCTGATGTGGAGTGGGCCTCTGTGACCCGGGCTCAGAACCAGCCCCCACACACGATTTCTGTGGGGAAATCAAATTCTGAATCCTGGCCCCGGGCGTGCAGAGGCATGGGAGGCCAGGATTGGCAGGGAACTGGTCCTGAGGGGAGGGCGGAAGTCAGCCCAGAACCTGCAGTGGCTGCTGGACTGATTAGAGGCCCTCCATGGGCACCAGCCCAGGCTGCTCCCCTGAACCTCCAGAGCAGCCCCTTGTCTGTCCTCTGCACCTTCCATCACCGCCCCCAAACCAACCTACTGACTAAAACTTGTTACCTCAAAACCAACACTCAGGCCTCTTCCGTGGTCTCTCGTGGACACATGCACATGGGACAGAAAGGAGGAGGGACAGCTCAGGGACTACTGGTGTTGGCCACTCAGTCAGCCTCTAGCCTGGCCCCTACAGGCTGGTGCCTGAGGTGACAATCAAGTTGCCTGATGGGACATTCTCAGCTGAGGTCACAAGACGACACTCTGCGTCTTGTTTTAGCTCCCACACTGGCAACAAGTGGCCTTTTCACGGTCTAGTTGGTGGCATACAGGTGCGTGCCTGGGCCCAGCTGGAAGAAGCTGATCAGGATCTCCTGGGCTTGGGCTCTGGCATCTGTGGTTTTTCAAAGCTCCCCAGGCGATTCTGATGTGGGGCCAGGGTGGGAGCCCCTGCAGAGATGCCTCGAAGCGCCCAGGTGAGACCTGCTGGGCCTGGACAGCCCAGGGGGCGATCTGGAAACAACGGGGAGGTGACGAGTAGTAGCGTGATATTGTGAAAAGAACGTGGACCTGACGAGATATGAGGGATTTAAAGGCTCTTTGTGACTTCAGGCAATCATCTAACATTCAGGGCCTCCGTTTCCCCACCCATAATGTGAAGATCGCACCTGTGCGTGGTGGGGTTTTGCTCTAATATTTAGACATGTCTTGTAGTCTTGGACGCCAAGAGTCCACTAGTGTTTTTTGAGAAAGAACTCATTTCAAGAGAAAAGATAGATGGTTTTGGCCAAGAGTGATGAGAACATACTTGGGGACAGAACAGAGGAGGGACAGCTCCGGGACCACTGGTGTTGGCCACTCAGTCAGCCTCCAGCCTGGCCCCTACAGGCTAGTGCCGGAGGAAGGCTGTGTACCCAAGAACCTTGGTGAGACTCGGGGAGCCTAAGGCCACCAGCGTGGGAACTGACATGTGGCCCTGGGCAGAGAGGCAGAACCGTCCCCTCACGGGAGGGCGCCCTGCACCGGGGCTGTCTGGCTCACTCTGTGGAATTGGTACCTGCAAGGGCAACATCCACCCAGCTGGCCCCTCCCCCGCCCCAGGTAGCACCTGTCAAGCTTTGGAGGCCCCAGGGCAGCTGTTGCGGATGTCATGGCAAAGAGCTGAACCCAGAGGCCAGACTCAGTTCCCCAGCTCAGGTAGGTGCCTCCTGGGACAGCCTCAGAGGGGACACCCCAAGGCGGAGGCAGGCACCAAGCCCGAGACAGACTGACAGTTCCTGTTTATAGGACCATTGTTTACCCGAGACTTGTGCAGCTGGGGAAATCGAGGTCCCAGATGCTTGAGAGTCAACTGAGTGGGTAGCTATGTGAGGTTTTGAAGAGGCATGGAAAGGCCTGACGGCACAGGGGGTCACACCAGTCCTTTCAGCAACACCCTGGCAGTGCCTCCTCTGTGAGCCAGAACCCGGGCATCTGCCGGGCACCTCTGTCCTGAGGCCGGCCGTGGCGGAGGGATGTCCACTGGCCCAGGACAAGCTGGCCCTTCTTTCTCAGGGGAGAGCTCTAACCATCCTGCAAGGCTAGAAAGACAGCTTTGGTCTTCCCTGGGCCAGGGCACAGAAGGCCTCCTGAGGCCCGGAAATGGTTTGGGCCTCTTGGCACTCAGGTCAGGGAATGCTGAGCAGCCTGGATCGGAGAGCACCGCCCTCCTCCCCCCACTCATGCCGGGCCAGCGAGGCAACCGAGAGAAGCTTAATAACTCCATATTAAAACTTAGGAACAGAGTGTCCTGAACAGGATGGGACTCAGCATCTGAGGGAGGGTGCCTGCCAGCTGGTGCTGATATCTCTGGGTGGGGGTGTGGGGTGGGGGTACAGAGTTGGTTCTCCGAGTGTTGGGAAACTGCCAAGTGGGTTTGGCTGCTGCTATGGGAGGAACTGCTGCTGGGACAGAGAAGTGCTACAGGACTCAGGCAGGAGGGAGGCACCCAGGAGCAGACGCTCCTCTCCCCTTTCCAGTCCTCTTCTAGCGTCTTCTACCGGCAGAGCCTAACAGAACAGCTGGCAAAGCCAATAGCAGTTGCCCAGGGCCAGTCCAGCACCACCGACAGGAATGAAAAGACCTGTGTACCCGTGGGCTGGAGCTGGCACCTGCTCTTGTGCACATGTGCGCGCACACACACACATAGATACACACATAGAGATCCTCACACAGATACAGATCTCACACATATATCACACACAGATGTATACACATACAGATACACATGCACCAATACACACTGATACACATGCAGATATAGACACACAAATACACAGACACACACAGATACACACATGGAGAGATAAATACACACACACAGGTATACACACACACCAGAACCACAAAGTGACTGATTGTGTCCTGCCTCTTGGGTGTCAGAGCTAAGCCAACAAAACTCATGGCCCTGACTGGCAGGTACTTCACTGATTCTAAACCTCCAGCCCCTGGGCCCCATGAACCCCCAAGACAGCTCCTGGTTTGTGACCCTTCTGTCCAAAGGAAGCTCAGAATTCTCCATCTCTGGGCGGCCATGTGGGCATGTGAGGGAAGACACATCAACAGTGCTGGCCCCACGGTCCTGCGGGAGAGTCCTGGGAGCTCAGGGGAGCAAGCTCTGCACCACATCTCTCCGCACACGGGAAACACAGTGGAACTCCTTGACTAACAGGAGGTTCTGCTAAACAACGCTAGGGTCTCTGTTAAATGTCACCGCCTCGGGGAGATCCTCCCACCCACTCTGTCTACTCGGGCCCCTTTCTCGCCCTATTGCTCTCCATCACTGTGTTGTCACTTCCCTCGGGGCACATGTCATGGTGTGCAATTCTATTTTCTTCGGGTTTGTTTTTTTGCCCGACTTCTCCCCTAGATAGACTCACAAGGGTAGGGCCATGCCAGTTCCTTCCCCACGATACACTCAGGACCTGGCCCAGAGCCTGGCACCTGGTAGATCTCCATAAGGAGTTGTCAGATAATCGACTGAAAAATATCAAACGGTTCTAGACGAGGAGCGATAGAGTGAAGGATGGTGGATCTCTGAATGTGTGGTGGGTGTGGCATAGACTGAGAAGAATGTTATGGAAGGCGGCTACTCTCCTCTCCCACAAACCATACCCAGATCAAGAGGATGGCGGGCACCCTCCGGGGCATGTCTGCCGCGCTGTGGTCCTAACCCAGGCCTCTCCTCATCACAGCTTCACTTCCTCACCCTCTGAAGACATTGGGCTCCCTGAACGCTAGAGCTAGTGGGACCCATGGGTTCCATCACAACCAGCTGGGGACACTGAAGACACCAGTCTGCGGACCCCACCACTCATTTCTGATTCTTTTGGTCTATGATTCAGTGTAGCCTAGTGGGTCTCCAGAAACTCAAGCTTAAGCCCTGACTCTGCCACATGCTGTGTGAACCTGGGAAAGTTACTTAACCTCTCAGTACCTCGATTTCTCCACCTGTAAGATGGAAATAACAGCATCCCAACCTCAGAGGGTTGTTGTGAGGATCAAAGTCAACCCTGTGCCTAAAGCTCTTCGTGCAATGCCGGACTCAGAGTAAATACTGAATAAAGGTAGCTATTATTGTCCTTATTATCTCACCACTAGTTAGCGGCTGACATGGGGCAAGCATCCAAGCCTCCTGATCCTGGATCCAGTGTTCTTTCCAACACGTCACTCCGAATGTGCACACAGCCTTCCCTCTGAGGCCAGACTCAGTTCTTGGCGGAGAGAACACATGGCCGCTGCCCTGGGACGTTCCATCAAACCGTACGGTGGAGAGCTCTGCCCCTGAGACCCGAAAGCAGCGCTGAGCCCTGAAGCACAGGTGGCTGGAGGAAGAGGAGTTCAGCAGTGCCACCTTTGGGTCCTTCAGGAAGCCCTCTGGCTGCTGCTGTTAGCATTTCATTAGGGAACTATTGGGAACCAAAAATAGAAGTTCTTAGGGGAGCTTAATCCCCTGGGCTTTCCAAAACAGCCTCTGGAGAGTTCCAGGCGTCAACCACCAGGGGGCACTGTCGTCCCGTGAATGTGGTTACTGATGCACCAAAAGTGGCCAGATGTTTCCATGAAAATCCCAGCCCCCTTCAGCAGCCTCATGGTCCAGCCTTGTCCTGCTCAGGACCCTGTGGCCAGGTCCCCACAGATCACCAGCTCCTGGTCCTAGGGAAACCTCTTGTAACTCAGCCTCTGCTCTCCTCCTCATGGACCCTTAAGAGCAGGGACAGTTCTTGCATTTATTTTCCTGGCTTCTTCCCGCACCCCCATCCCTCCTCCAGGACCTGGCACTGTGCTGGACACATGGTAGGCTTGCAATACCCACCTGGTTGGTTGGTGGATGGATATGTGAAATCCAGTGTAACTGATAAATTGTAGAAAGGAAACTGCCTGAACTTTGAGGGGATGGTGAGAGAGTGTGGAGTGACAGGTCAGAGAGAGGGTTATGGCTGATGGCTAGGGGAAGGGTCATGACTAAACGGGAAAGGGGAAGTGAGAGGCTCAGACAGAAAGGCAATGGTTGTATTTCAGGGCCCGGGTGGTGAAATGCTGCCCAATGCTGAGGTCATCTTTCCCTGGGGCCCTGGGTGGCAGCACCAGGAATATGGGGCAGGTGGGCCCAAGCAGCCCCAGCCATTGCTCAGCTGTCCTCTAGGTGTGCGTCACTAGCCCCCTGGCCATCCTTACCCTCTCCTGTCCATCAGGCTGTGAGCTCCCACGGGTGGGCCTGGATCACACTGCCTTCCTCGGGGGCTCAGCATCCCGAACTCCATCACACATCCTTCGTCCAAGAGAACTTTTTTCAAGAGGAGGCCAGGAATGTGAGAGTCTGTCACAGCCCAGCGTCCTGCGCCCTAATTCCTGCCCTGGGGTGGGCCTTCCCCAGCAGACTGGATCTTTGGGTATAATGAGCAGAGTGGAAAGAACACAGGATGGAGTGAGACGTGCGTTGGATCCCAGCTCTAGGACCCATTAGTCGTGAGAGGCATGGTCTCCCTGGCGAGTTACCGCTCCTTCCTGAGACCCCGCTTGTCATCTGTAAAATGTTCATACTCCCTTGTCCAGGATCAAACAAAAGAGCAAACACCGAGTGTCGGCCCATGGCTTAGGCCTAGCGCAGTGGTCGGCAAACCGCGGCTCAAGAGCCACATGCGGCTCTTTGGACCCTTGAGTGTGGCTCTTCCACAAAATACCACGTGCAGGCACGCACGTACAGTGCGAAGTTGACTTAAAACTTTAAGTAAAGTTTATTAAGTTAATTTTAGGGAACATTGTGGAGTGAAAGATGTAGTGTCGAGGATTGAGAAAGGCATGTTGAGATGGTTTGGACATATAGAGAGGATGAACGAAAGGAGATAGATGAAACAAGTACTGTATACAAGACGAGTGTGGATGGGAAAGTTGGAAGGGGTCGACCTCAGTGAACGTGCCTCAATCTGATTGAGGACATTTTTAGCAAAGGCCAGCTTAGAAGTACCCTGAGTTTGCCGACCGCTGGCCTAGCACAAATGAAGTGCCGCCATCGAAATCATCATCGACACAGCAGCGGCCGTGGACCAGGGGCCCACTGGGCCACAGCAACACCAACTAATGGGGTGAGTGGGTAGAGGATGCAGGAAGCAGGTGTGGCTGGGTGGGATGAGTACAGGGTGGGCTTGCTCACAGCCAAGAAGATACAGCAAACTGAATATCCCAGGAAGTGGGGATGAGAGGGAAGCCAAAGTCTCACCAACAAGACAGCAAGAGCATGAGTGACCAGGCCAGCTCCAAATAGGATCCCCCCGCCCAACACCTGCTGGGGCTTGGGACCTGCGCTTCCACTCTGGGACACAGGACACTGCAGGGTCCCACTCCAGGCTCTGCCTCCAAGCTCCCTCTCAGCCGCTGGGTTTTCCCTCTCTGGTTCCGAGAGCCCCGCTTCCCTCAGTCTCAGCTCACTCTGCTTCACCCGTTGGCAACACTTTTCAGTTCTCCTCCCCCAGCACCCTCCACAGCTCGTGCTCCCGACTCCCACTTCCCGGGGCCTCCAGAATCTTGGCCTGGGAGTCCCAGCCCTCTCCTCCTCCCAGAGGGGAGTCATGGTGGTGACCAGAGCAGGGTCTCAGGTGGTGCCTAGACTGAGCCGAGGGGGAGAGTTGGAAGAACAAGGCCCTGGGCCTGGCTGGAGGGTGGAGCTGGGCCCAGAGCCAGGGCACTGAAGACGTGGGCAGAGGCCCAGACAGCCCAGGTAAGGTCTGGACAGGCCCCGCACAATGAGCGCACCGGATACTAGGCCAAGTCTCTGCGGCAAGGCCGAGTCTCGGGCGGGTGGCTCCTGAAGTGAGGCCCTGGACTGGGCCAGGCAGTCAGAGGAGGACCTCAGTGACCTCACAGGGAGGGGACGGGCAGCCACACAGGGACTGGCAGGGATGAAGTCTGAGCAGGATTCAGAGCAGGTGGTCTGCAGGAAGCCACGAGAGGAGAGGCAGCTCAGACAGCCCCTGACCGGCCGGATGGGATGGGATAGTTACCTTTGGGGGAGGGTTTTCTTTCCTCCCAGCCCCAGGCTTTCCCAGGCGGTCCATGCTGGTTACCATCTGCTGTGGTGGTTGCTAGGGAAACCACTTACTATTTTTATATGTTCCCCACATGACAAGGCTGTGGAATGGCTCAGGTGTGGTAGGTCCAGGAGTGATCCTGAAAGCAATGCCCAGCGGGCTGGGCTGGAGACCTGGGCTGGAGGTTGGCAGCTGTTCTGATGCCCCAGGAAGGGGTCTGGGATTCAGAACCACATCCCTGAGAGTGGGTGGGAGGAGGTCACCAGGGGAGGGGTGACCTGGGTGTGAGGGTACCAGTGCTTTCATTCATTCATTCATTCATTTTATCAAACACAAGCATTGTGCGAGGTTGGCTCAGGACCGAGGGGTTTCCTGGGATGCAGGACTTCCAGTGCAGAACCTGGAAAGTCCAGAAAGGTTGGCCACCCTAGATGAGGCTCTCCTGTTTCAGGGAGACGGGCTCTTAAGTAGGCAATTACAGCAAAGTGGGTGAGTGTAAGCTGCCGGGGACCCCAGAGGTGGTCCATGATGCAAGAAATGGGTGGCACATATGTGAGTCATCTCTTGAGTGTTCTGAGGACTTCTAACCATTTGTATTCTTTTCTACATCATTTGTTTTGGGGGAAAAAGTCCCAGTGAGGACTGCCTCGGCTGCATGAACAACTTTGGCCTGAATTCCAAGCCAAAGAATTCTGCTTAATAAGTTCCAGGCCCGTTAGTCTTGGATGGCCATCAAGCTCCCAGCTTCCCGAGTGGGACCCAGGAACTCACCGTTAGACTCTCTAGTCTGAACACAGTAAAGAGGAAAGCAGAAGTCAAACCTGGTCCTCAGAAATTCTGCAGAGGGGACTGGTGAGGCAAAGGCGGCCTTTCTCCAAGTACTTCTGGGCCCGTCTGTATCACAGTCTCCCCAGAGCTCATTAAAAATGCAGTTCCAAGCCCTGGCCGCTGAGGCTCGGT
>NW_006296279.1:1445564-1451716 GCF_000327345.1 Myotis davidii | reverse complement strand
AACAAAAATCGATGTTTCTCTTGGCAGCAAAAGTCCCACTGATAATATCAAACGGAGTCATAAAGTTTTCTGTCGGACTATCAGTGTACATGTATACGTTAAAAAATAAATGTATTTTTCATCATATACTGTGTTTTTGTCGCTCAAATGAATATTATTTCTTCAAGGTTCTTCACATACGTACACCTTAAGAGATATCAAGTGGGCGTAACATGTTCTCAAAAAATTAGGGTTGGCACGGTGAAGAATTCTGAGTCAGAGATTTTGCTGGTTTTGGCACGCACTCACAAAAAGGTTGCCCACCCCTGTTCTAGAACTACCTGGGGCCTGGCATCAGCATTCTGACCTGTCACCCTAGGAGATTCTGCTGCTTAATGTACAAATGCTCTTTTGGGGGTAGCTGCTATTTATTTTAATAAAAAGACTAAGTTTCTGTGTCAAAGAAATTCATCTCTACTGTAAAATCTCCAGGATGAGTCTATAACAGGGATTCTCAACCTCAGCACATCTGACATTTTGGACCAGATAACTGCTTATCATGGAGGACTGTCCTGTGCATTGTAGGATGTTCAACAACATCCTGGGCACCAGAGACGTTGTGACAACCACAAATTTAAAAATACCTCTGGACACGAGCAAATGTCCACTAAAGGGGCCCGAGTGAAATCAGACCCGAGTCTAGTGTGTTGCATGTCCTTCGCCGTCCTTGGAATGACCTCCAGGCCAGGCTCTGCCCACACTGGACCCCAGCCCTCCACTACAGAGGGGGCTGAAGCCAGTTCACTCTCTTGGCCGTGGAGGGAAACCAGACCCTTGACTACCTCCCTCTCCCTTTCTTCATCCGTCCACCTAACCCTCAGCTCTCAGCTCGTGGGTGCCCTCTGCTGCCTGGCCCCCTCACAGGCAGGGGAGACAGAGAGCAGGAGGCTCCCCATTCATTACAAGTGGTGCTGATGAGGCTCCAAGGAGAGGGCATATGTGGAAGAATTCTTTTATGAAAATAAGTTTATTTCTGTGCTTATTCTAAAGCAAACATGGTCACAGTAAGAAATGTGGCAAGTACAGAAAAACAACAAAGAAGAAATGAAAGTCACTGGTTAATTCAGCCACCCAGAGGGACCCTGACGAGGCTGCTACTACCACCCGGGCTGGCGTGTGGGCAGGAGACCCAGGTGCACAGAGCACGTGACCCAGGACAGTAAAGGCGTCCGGCGGCCCGGTCAGACGTCTGCTTTATTCAGACCCAGGGGACCAGAGAGCCAAGTGTCTCTCTGCCCCACCCTCCCAAGAACCTGCTCCTACAGACAGAACATCAGAGCTCGTCCTTTATGTCAAAATGGGGCTGGTCTTCGGGCTTGAAGTCCAGGTTGGGGCTGCCGTCCTCGTTGAGGATTCTTCGGGCCGTGTAGCCGACGATGGGATATTTGGCTTTGTACACTTTGGTGAAGACGTCATCCAGGGCTTTCAGCTCCTCGGCCGTGAGGCCCGTCTTGAGGAGAAAAACCCAAGAAACGGGGGTGGGGGGTGGAAATGAGGGAATCATGCTTGGCACGGCCTCTCGCCAGCCCTGCCCTCCTCTCCCCACACCCCTCGTGCAAGAGAAAAAACACCTCAACAACCCAAATAATGGACACTGACTTTGTAAGAGACAACCCTGTGGGGTGGGGAGTGATGGGGTGGCGCACAATGACTTCATTGTGTTGTGCTGTTCAACTGATGTAGGAATTCAGGACCCCAGAGGACACCCAGCCTGGGACAGGACGGGGGTGCACTGGTTCATTCCACGGCTCCCTATGTCCTCCCATCATAGATTTATACACCCTCCTAAGTTCTTAATTTGTTTCTGTAATGTGGCAGTTTAAGAGTTTGGCTCATCAGAGCACAGCTGGGTGAAGGCCAGCCTTTCTGTTGGGATTACACAGGCACTGAGGTGGTTTTAGTTCATGCTTCCTTCTCCTTCACAGAAATGCGAGCATGGGGGAGACTCAGCTTCTCAACCTCAACCCTCCCACCCCTCCCCACCCCCCCATTCATCCCCTGAGCTACCGAGGGTGGTTTGGGAAGTGGTTCTGGGGAGTGGGTCACAGAGACTAACAGCGGATCTGTAAGAGGCGGGGGTGGCATTGCAGACTGTCAGGGCTGGGGCTGCCAACTCCAGCTGGAGCCAAACTGTGACGCTTCCTGAACGTGATCACGAGTTCATGAGTTTGGACTTGACCCTGGGGAGCCAGGGAAGGTTTCTGACCAGGAGTGGCACCGTAGGATATCTACTTCAAGAAAACAGTTGGCCGCCACACCAAGTGGACTGGAATGCAGCCTAGTTAGGAAGCTTTGCTATTGTAAAAAGAAAAAAAAAAAGAAAAGAAAGAAAGGAAAGCAGGCCATGGCCAAGGGGGTGGAACATTAGACAAAGGCTCAGAATCTGGCTCACAGTGTCATGGGTGAGGTCTGCAGGATCCAGGGACATCTTGGCTACTCCTCTGGTGGAGTCCTTCCCGGCCAAGGCATTGTAGGGGGCTCCTCGTCCATAAAACTCTGAAGTGGGGAGGAAGGAGCGGGATGTGAGTGTGGATGTGCACGCAGGGCAGCCAGGAGGCTGCACGTGGCAGTGGCCAGAAGGGCAGGCGGTCTGAGATCCAACCCGATCCTAAGAAAGGCTCCAGGCCCGAGGGGAGGGAAGGCAGTAACCCCCAGCCATCAGTTTGGATTCGAGTAATTCAGAATATGGAATGAGTCGCACATTGCAGGGCTGAGATACAAAAATAATCTCTTAAAAATATTTAAAATCCAAAAAAAAAATAAATAAATTTAAAATCCAAGCAAGGAAAACGTTCAATTTTCTTAAATTGTTGGGAGAACCACCCAGCTGGCTGCTCAGTGGTCAGAGTGTCATCCCACAAGAAAAATATCCTTGGGTGAGGATTTTTTTAAAAGTTGGTAGAATCTAAGTTTATTTCCATTCAACATCCTTTGTTTGGTATCGGACAATGAACCATGACAAAACTACTTCCATAGCATTTGTAGTTACCAGTTGGGAAACCATGAAATGGCATTAAAATGTCCTACGATCCCAACTCTTTGTAACATTTTTCCTCTCACTGCTTCACCTAGGGTAAATCATCAAATATGGCTCTGATTCCATAGGAATGGGAGCCAGGGAGGCTCTGAGCAGGAGATGGACATTATTAGGAAAATCTGCCCAACACTGACAAAGACTGTTCCCTCCATCTGGGGACAAAGGACTTGCCCCGAGTTCCCTCCCTCTCCTCACCCCTCCAGGGCCCACTCTGCCAAGCTCTCCAGAAATAAGGACTCAGAAAGCTAAGCCACTTACCCTTCCCAGAAGTGACATCAAACACCACGCCCTTCACCGCCATGTAGATGGGCTGATCTTCCTAGAAAGCAGGAGAGAAGCTGTGAGGAGGAGGCGAAGAGCCCAGCGTTTCCAGCTCAAGTTAGTAACATCTCTTCCCTCCTGGGCTGAGCAGAGAGGAGAGGAGCTGGGAGAGTCGCAAAGCAGCTTCCGTAAGGCGTCCTCAGCAAGCTCGCCCCTGCCTGCACCATGGTCGTGCCCACTCCCAAGAACTTGGAAGAGTTAGAAATATCACGACAAGCCCATGGCTATACCATTCTTTTTTATTTTTTTTTTATTTTTAATCAGGAACTGAAGCAACTCTATGTACACAAAAATTCAAAAGAATATTAAATGATTATTTAAATCATTCCAAATTTTCTTTCATCTTCGTGAAAGAAAATGAAAATGTACATACGTGGACATGGTGTAAATTATCTATTTTATGTATTGCTTCTTTTTAAAAATATATTTTATTGATTTCAGAGAGGAAGAAAGATAGAAAGATCAATGATCAGAGAGAATCATGGATCGGCTGCCTCCTGCACGCCCCACACTGAGGATCAAGCCCACAACCTGGGCATGTGCCCTGACTGAGAATCAAACCATGACCTTTTGGTTCATAGGTCAATGCTGAGCCACAACGGCTGGGCATGTTTTGGTTCTTATAGGTGACGTTACTTCATATAAACATTTGCATGTATTGAAATAACCAAAATGGCTGCCCCTTAAACCGCTATATTTCGTATTAGTGATACTTAGTACCTGTTTGTTTAGCTATTCTTCTACTTTGGGTATTTGGATGGTTTCCAATTTCTTAGAACTATCAACAGCAGAATTATGAATATCTTTCTACGAGTTACTTTCTAATTTGGTGAATTATTTCCTTGAGGCCTGTTTCAATATGTGGAATTCTTGGGCCAAAGAATATGAACAACATAGTCGCCTTTTATATTTTATCAGTTTGTCCTTCAAAACACAATTTACCATGCTAGGAAAATACAAGTAATGCTGTTTCCCCACAGTTCTGAGAAATTCTATACTTTATTTTTTGTTGTATTCCTGGGTATACAGTTCTACCTTCATTTCCTCCCAAGGGAGGATAAGACAAGAGCAGATGGTGCGATTTTCTAGTCTCATGAAGTCGGGTCAGGTTGGGGGGACTGGCAGTTCTCGGACACCCAGGACCTGGTCTTTCCTTTGAGCCCCGTCCAGGGACAGGGAGAGCAGCCAGGTGGCTCACAGGCCAGGGTGAGGGTGGGAGTCACAGCTGGGTGTATGAGAATTTCAAAATGTCCAAAAACATGCTGCTTGGCGTTCTCTGGGGTTCTTGCCTTCATGGAGCTTGAGGTCAAGTATTTTCATGACCATAGGTAACAGACAGAGAAAAGTACTTCGCACATCACCATCTCATTTAATTCTCACCCCCCAAAAATCTATATAGAGTGGGAACTCTACATATATAAAGTACATAAATATATTTTATTGATTTTTAGAGAGGAAGAGAGAGAGGGATAAACATCAAGGATGAGAGAGAATCACTGATTGGCAGCCTCCTGCACGCCCCCTTCTGGGGATCAAGCTAGCAACCCCCACATGTGCCCTGACCAGAAAAACAAGTGTGACCTCCTGGTTCACAGGTGGACGTTCAACCACTGAGGAACACCAGCCAGGCCAGAGTAGGAACTTATTCTAGCCATTACGATGGTCATTCAACCAAACACTTAGGGAGGTGCTGCTGTGAAGGTATTTTGTAGATGTGATTAACATCAACAGTTGGTTGATTTAATGTAAAGGAGATTGTCCTGGATAATCTGGGGGCACTGATTACATCAGTTGAAAGGCCTTAAGGATCGAGTTGAGATTTTCCTAAGGAAGAAGAGAGCCCACAGTGGGCTGCGGCATCAGCTCCAGCCCAGGCTTCGGCCGTCCTTCCTGCAGGCTGCCCTACCGATGTGAGACTTGCCTAGCCAGCCCCCATGAGCACATAGACCAATTTCAACCGCCCCCCTCCCTTCCTCTGCCTACAAACATCCAATAGGCCCCCTACCCAAAATATTCTTTGCTTACCCTGTTTCCAGCTTCCCTCAGTTAAGTATGAACCAATTACATCAGCTTAAAAAACCAAAGATTTTTTTTCCCTCCGTCCCCATCCTGCAGCCCCTGGTAGTGCTGCTGCTCGTACCCCCCACACGGAACTCTCTCCTTGGGTTCTGCGCTGGGGCCCCTCCCGGTCTCCCCCAAGTCTGGAGATTCACTAGTAGGACTGGACTCTGCATAAGGCTGTACTCAGAGTAGGGTTACAGCGATGTGGTAAGGACCCACCGCCTGGCACAAGAGAAAAGGGCATGGGGTCTAGAGCAGCGATTTTCAGCCTCAAGGGCACAGGCGCCAGGAGCAGGTGAGGGTCAGCTGCAGAGGAGGCCTGGGGCACAGGGGCCGGAAACGAAGTGCAGGGAAAGCCTGGATCTCCCCTGGGCGAGCCCCAGTTCCCGCCGGACCCAGGAGCAGGCTCAGGTCCCCTCCTCCCCTGCCACTCCCCCCAAAGAGTAGGCAGAAGTGTCTGCCCCCCAACATTCTGAGGCTCCTTACAGACCACCAGCCAGAGTGCGTGTCAAGGAGGCAGCTCGAGGGAAGAAAGAGGACAGACAGCGTGGGTGGGGTGTTCGCGGTTAGTGAGGTGGGAAAGCCGGGCGCCTCGGTTGCTGAGGACTCCCCCTTATCCCTGGGCGGCCATGGGTCCTGGAGCGAGGAGGCCGGGCAGGCCAGGCGCCCAGCTCCACACCCGGGCTCCGGGAGG
>NW_006296279.1:1438222-1445429 GCF_000327345.1 Myotis davidii | reverse complement strand
GCCCGCAGCCCGCCGCCCGCAGCCCCGGGCTGGAGTCGGCCTGTCCGCGCCGCTGGAAACAAACTAGGATTGCAACCCAGCGCTCCCGACTCCAACCTGCGGGCTGAAAAGGGAGCCAAACAGCGCCGTGGTGCAGCGGCTCCTGCTGGGGTGCATCGATGCCACAGCCCAGCTTTCCAGCCCCCCGGGAAGGTATGCAGGGGCGAGCAAAAGTAGGTTTACAGTTGTTCGTCTGGAAAAACTATTTTGCGTGCTCACAACTGTGAACCTACTTTTGCCCACCCTTGTATTTACCGACTAGAACTTCCACTTTGTTATGCCACTGGTACTTCGGGCTGGTTCTTTTTCTTCTCCCCAGCTGTGTTTAGATTTCCGGTCCCCAAGGAGGTTTTTGCAAAGGGTAGGGCACGGACGGATATGCACCGAGATGATAATTAAGAACCAACAGTTGCGCAAGGCTTCCTCCATGAATTTATTTAGCACACACTTTCTGATGTCCCTGGGGACGTAGCCCCTGACAGGACTGATCCATGTCCACATGGAGCTTGCATTCTGGGGGCAGATAGACAAGAAGTAGGATACATTAATATGTTAGATGGCATCTTCTTTTTATTTTCAGATGGTGCTAGTCCTTAACAGTTTTTCGGATTAAGCAGGGCAAAGAAATAGGGAGCATGGAGAGTTGCAATTTGAAATTGGCTGACCAGGGAAGGTCCCACTGAGAGGATGGTATTTGTATAAAAATCTAAGGGGCGGGGGGGTGGTGTTCTGGAAGGGAGAGGGATCTCTGGGAAGGGCAAGTCACAGCCATGCCCATAAATGCTGAGGAAGCAGAGTGCCCTGCCTGATGGAGGAAGAGCAAGGAGGGAAGAGGGGTAGGAGGTCAGGGGGTGAGGGAGTCAAGGGGATGGAGGAGGGGGGGCAGATCTCAGGGGGCCTCACAACTTATTTTTAAAAGACTTAGGCTTTTACACTGAGTGAACAGAACAGAGGAATTAGTTACAGTGTTCACAGAGTGACTTGGTTGTTGTGTTGACAACAGGCTGAAGCAGAGAGAGCTACCACAGTGACCCAGGCAAGGGATCATGGTGGCATGGACCAGGGTGGTAGCAAGGGAGGTGGGGAAAAGCAGTTAAATTGTCATATGTTTCGAAGGTGCGGCCAGTAGGATTTGCTGACGGATGAGACATGAGGCCTGAGTGGCAAAGAGGAGTCAAGAATGACCCTGAGGGTTTGGCCTGGGCAACGGAAAGGATGAGTGATGATAGGAGGAGCTAGTTTGGGGAGAGGTCAAGATCAGACTGTTCAGTTAGAGACACGTAGATATCTAAGTGGAAGTATCCGTTGGCTGTCTGAGTCTGGAATTGGGGGCTAGAGATGCAAATTTTCGAATCATTGCCATGTAGATTGTATGTAAAGCCACAGAATGACAGGTTGTCAGGGAAGTACACGTGCATAGGGAGAAGGAGGGGACTGAAGACTGAGTTCTTGGGACCTGCCAACATTCTGTGGTTGGGAGAACTGGCAAAGGAGACCAGTGCAGGGCGTACTGTGTGCCAAACATGAGGTCAGCACTTTTACATGCGTTAACTCAGGCCGTCCTCACTGTAACTCTGTGCAGTAAGAACTACTATCGCCCATTTTACAGATGATGAAACTGAAGCGCAGAGACCCTAATACCTTGCCCAAGGTCACACAGTAGGTCACAGAGCCAAGACTTGATGGAGCACAGGCCCCGTGTCCCTGAGTCTGCCCCCCAACCACCAGGCGACAACCCCCTCAGGGACTGCACCAGGTTTTCTTATTCAACAGAATGGGCCTCTCCTGCAGAGCGGCCTCAAAGGTCTGCCCACAAACCCCCGAATCGCAATGTCCACATGACCAACAGGCCGGCAGCCTCCCTGATAGGATTGTGTTGAAGCTAAGAATGGAAATGGACGCGGAAGGTGGTGTGAGCAGCGGCGTGCAGGATGTATGTCCCACTGCGCCCCAGGAGCTCCAGGCTGGAAGAGGCCCTTCTAAACCCGTGAATAGAGTATCCTCCCCTACCTGATGCATCCCGTGCCCTGAAAACATCCCTGGCACACGCTGTGCTACTTCTCTGCTCAAACCCTTTCTCTCTCTACAGTCCTACCTGGTAGGAACCCCTTTGAGCGCCAAGATACTCCCTGTAGTTCCTACTGGCCAGACCTAGTTTCCTCCTCCTTAAGACGCTGCGTACAAGTCTATAACTTCATAGCCTGCTCGTATGCCGCCCTGGGAGCCCTCCAGGCAGCCCCCTGTCTACTTGAACCCAGGGTTGTTTTTCCAAACAAATCAGTCAGTCCCCTGCAAGGAACATAGAAACTGTTCTGAGTGACTGTAAGGCAGGGAGTTGGTTACATAGGTGACAGAGAAGATGAGAAGCAACCTTGAGATTAGCAGCTGTGGGAAGTTTAGCAACATCCCTGCCAGTCAAGGGAAGAGGTGGTGATATTAGAGTCTGGGGGCCTAGGTCATCTGGCTGAAGCTAGAACCACAAAAAGCCTTGCAGCAGCGGCTGGGGCCATGGAGGGAAGCTGCGAGGGCAGACAGCAAGGTAAAGAGAACCCTCACTGCTCCCTGGCCCTGACCCCCTCAACCTCTCAGCAGTGCTTCCCCTTGACCAAACCCAGAGCTAGCTTGTGGAAACCCAGCCCACAGGGCCAGTCCCTGAAACCCAGAGCTGAGAGGCGAGGACCAGATCTGAGAACGAACAAACCCAGGATCAGCACAACCCAGCCTCCAGGACCTGGCCGCTGCCCATCCCCCCGACCCTCTCCTGTGTGGCCCCCTTCCGTCCCCTCCAGGCACCCTGCTTTCTGCCTGGGTTCCAACCTGGGCCTTTGTACTGTACTGGTGCCTTCCGCCTGGGGTGCGAGTCATCATGGCTGGCCCCTTCTTGCCATCCACGTCTCAGCTCACAAGTAACTACCATCCTGAGGCCCAAGAGATAGTTCAGCACCTCGGCACTGCTGCCCTATCGATCCCTAGCATATACCCTTTTAAAATTTTCTTCGGAGCTTTTGGCACTATGTGGAATTATTTTGTTTATTCAAAGGACTGTTTAAGTACCAATAAGTGTCAGGCACTGAGCTACAGCACTGAATAAAACACATAAGAACCCCACCTTCATGGGAATTATATTCTAGTTGAGGAAGACAAGAGATAAATGAAAGTCAGAAGGTGGTACATTCTCAGGAGAAAAATAAAGCAGGGTAACTCTTGGCAATGGGGCTTGCTGTTTCAACAGGATGCTTAGAGGAGGCACCACTGAGAAGATAAGATAATATTTAAAGAAGGAACTGAAGGAAGTGAGGAAGTGAGTCATAGATACCCAGGATAAGAGCATCCCAGGAACAGGAACAGCCAGCGCAAAGACTGTAGGCTCAGCAAGTTGAGGCTGAGTAAGGGGAGGAGTAATAGGAAAGGTGGGGGCTGCTGGACAGCTCCTGTTGGGTCATACAGGTCCCTGTGAGGACCTTGGCTTTGTGGGGTTGGAGCAGAGAAGTGACATCATATGACATGGTTTAGCAGGTTCTCACTGGCAGCTGTGTTGGGAATAGACCACAGGGTACAAAGACGGAAGGAGAGAGAGCAGCTAGCAGGTGACTGGAAATAGTCCATGAGAAGCGCGAGTGGTGATGGTGGTGGTGGTGAAATATGGTCAGATTCTGAATAAGTGTTTGAAGGAGAGCCCTCAAGACTTGCTGATGTAGATGTGGGTGTCAGAGAAAGGGGACAACCAAACATGACTGCAGAGTTTGGTCAGAGCAAATGAGAGGATGGCGTTTATGAGAAAGAGTTGGGAAAGGAAGATGTTTTGAACCTGGCCATAACCAGTAACACTAACATACTATTTACCATGTGGCAGACGCTGTTCTAAGTACTTGACATCGGTGACTTGGTTAATCGTCCTTGAACTCTATGAATAGGTAGTGGTAATATAGCCGGTCCTTCAATAACGCTTCATTCAACATCATTATTCTGTTAGGATGTTGAGATGCCATAGGAATTAACTCTCGTTTATATCAATAGCCTATGGTAAAACTGGTTTCCATTTATGTTGTTTCACTTAAAGTTGCACAACCCATCGACGATACTAAGTGAAGGCTCCCTGAATTCCCATTTTCCATGTGAAGTAACTGAGGCACAGAGAGAGGAAGTGCCCAGGATCACAGAGCTGGTGAGCGGCACAGCTGAGACTTAGAACCAGGCAGTCTGGTTGCGGGGTCCATGCTTCCAGTAGCCACCTGCTGCTGCTGCCAGGTTGGACGTCCAGTGGAGAAGGTGCCAGGCAGCTGGACGAGTGAGCCTGGGTGCAGGGGAGAGCTAGAGAGTTATTCATTTGTATACAGTTGAGAATTGTATTCGTTTCCTGGACTGCCATATCAAAATACCACAAACTAGACTGCTTAAAATAACAGAAATTTATTCTCTTGCAGTTCTGGAGGCTACAAGTTTGAGATCAAAATATTAGCAGGGTCAGGCTCCCTCTAAGACTCTGGATAGAATGCTTCCTTGCCTCTTCCTAATCTCTGGTGATGGTTTCTTGGCCCAGGATGGAGCCTGGCCTCCCAGGCCATGACCTATAACCACAGGTCAATGATTAAAGCCACCTTGGCTTACAGCTGCATCACTGCAATCTGCTTCTGTCATCACAAGACATTTTCTCTGTGTCTCTCTTTACATCCCCTCACGTCTTTTTGTGAGGACACGAGTCGTAAGACATGCAGAGACCTCATCTTTTAAAAAAATATATATTTTATTGATTTTTTACAGAGAGGAAGAGAGAGGGATAAAGAGTTAGAAACATCAATGAGAGAGACACATCAATCAGCTGCTTCCTGCACATCTCCTACTGGGGATGTTCCCGCAACCAATTCGTACATGCCCTTGACCGGAATTGAACCTGGGATCTTTCAGTCCACAGTCCGACGCTCTATCCACTGAGCCAAGCCGGTTAGGGCTCTTAGCTAATTACATCCACAACAATCCTACTTCCAAATAAGGTCACATGCTGAGGTACCAGGGGTTAGGACTTCAACATATCTTTTTGGGGAACACCATTCAGTCCATAACAGGAATCTTTAGGGTATAGATGGCAATTCAAACCATGAGACTAGAAAAGACCATTTCACTAGACAAGACCCTAGGAAGTGAATAGAAAGGAAATCAAAGATCTAGTTTGAGCATTGTCACCTGTAAAGTTGAAGCAATGAAGACAGCCCAGCAAAGGAGACTGAGAAGGAGCAGCGAGTGAGGTGGGTTCTGTAAACCAAGGGAGGAAAGTGTACAAGGAAAAGGGACAATCAGCTGAGTGCAACACAGCTGATAGGTCAAGAAAAAGGAGGGTGGGGAGACGGCCATCTGATCTGAGAGCTCGGAGGTCATTTGTGACCATGACAAGCACCATCTCAGTGAGTGGACAGCATGAAAGTCTGAGGGAGTGAAAGGAAGGGACCTGGGACAGCAAGGACAGAAAGTTCTATTTGTGTTCATGATCTGCCTCTCTACTCTAGCATGGAAGAGCCACAAGGGCCAGGACCTTATCCCAGTGCTCAGCACATTGCATTTGGTAAGCCATCCTGAATACTGTGCTCGTCAGTATCTCCTTCAAATACGGGAGCCCGTCGTTTTCCAGTTTGGTCATATCAGCAAAGAGAGAGCGGAATAATAGGGCTGGACTAGAATTCTCTGGTTCCTTCCAGCTCTAAAATTCTGATTCCATGACTTGTTCTATCAACCACCCTTGTATTAATACAGTGAGGAAATTAATGGTTGTTTGTTGCTATTTGTTTTGGCAAGCTAAGTGTTAAATGTAATGGCTGGAATGTCTGTTCCAGTCACAGATGTAACAAATGTTTGTTGAGGGCCTACAATGTGTTAGGTGCTCTATGCAGCCTCACATTGAATAGATGTGGGAGCAGAGAGCCTGGGGTGGGGGAGGGCAGTCAGGAGAGATGATGGAGGCCTTTCGCTGCTAGTGTACTGGGAGGCCCCGGGTGCTCTGACGTGGTTGGTGCTACTGTGGTGCCGCTGAGGAGGGAAGAGGCCCCGAGTGGCCTGAGTGCAACGGCTGGCAGAGCTGCAGCTGCCGGTGACACAGAGCAGCATTCACCAAGGCATAAGCAACCTTTATCTGCTTCACCACCACGCAGCCCAGGGCGGCCACAGGGAACAGCTGTTCAGGCAGTGGGGAGGAGGGGGTCCCAGGTCACCCTGCCACAGGGCAAACGCCCAATTCTCCACCAAGTTCAGGGCGCGAGGCTTCTGCATGGTGAACAGCGCCTTGGGTTTTTTTCTGCCTGATCTATTCTGCCTCTCAGAAAGCCAGGTGAAGCAGGACAGGGTTAGCAGTTGCATTCTAAGGCAAGAGAGGAACGCTCAGAGCATTACAAACCTGAGGGAGGGGAGCAGAGCCAGGGCAAGAACCTAGAGGTTCTGAATACAAGTGTCTGCCTAGAAATAATGAAAAGAACTTGGATTCTATAGTCCATTCCTGGATTAAATAATCTTCACTTGATCACTGCCTCCCTGCCATCCTTTCTCAAACAAGGTATCTCAGTTTTTGCATCTGGAAAACAGGAAGAAAAATGCCCCCCTTACAGGGGGTCCTGGTAGAATCGAGGGCATTAAGTGCGTGAAAGTGCTTTTAACATACCAAGTGTTCTCCAGGTATTTACTACGGTTATAACCTTCCTCTTGCAATGATAGATTAGGCTCTCCTACTCATCTGATCTGGGGCCCCCTGTTCCACTTTCCACTAATATTCTCCGTCCCTCTCTCTTCAACAAAGAGAGGAAGTGAGAGAGAAAGAGAGCACGTGCTCCTAACGCCAGGGTTGTGCCGGGTTCTGGGTAAGCGGAGGCTTCGCTGAAGCTTGGGTGCTGAGGAGTGCCCTCCGCGCAGAACTACATTTCCCAGCAACCCTTTCGCGGCCCCCAGCTGCGGCGGGAGCAAGACGCATGCGCCGAGTGCCTCCCCGCCAGGTCTCGGCACCGCCCCTCAGAACGCGTAGCACCTCGCGGAGCCGGCAGGTCCCGGCGGTGCGGCTGCGGTCCTCGCTCCCGGGCGTAGCGGGCTCTGGTGTGCTTAGGTGCCGTCAGTGCCATGATCCGGCAAGAGCTCTCCACATCCTACCAGGAGGTACAAATCTTGGGTTGGACGCGGGGCGGAAACAAAGTTT
>NW_006296279.1:1437552-1437928 GCF_000327345.1 Myotis davidii | reverse complement strand
CCTCGCGGCGGGCCGGGCGGGTCCCGGCTTGGCCTCGGGGACCCCAGTGTTGTTTGCAACAAGTGGGAGCGCCTGCGCCCTGCTCCCCGCTAGGGTAGATGCGCGGTGGGCATCAGCCCTCCTCCAGCCCCAGGCCTCGTGGCCCCTGCAGCTGATAATGATAGGGATAATTACATCTTGTTTTGGTGGCCGCCTGACTTTAAAGTATGCTTTCACCGACATAGGGGCTTCTCGCTCCACTCTGTTTCTCTCCCGTCTCACCACCTCCCGCGACTTTAACGATCGCTTTCCAGTTCTTTGTCTCTTTCTTGCCTGTCCTGAGCCAGCTTTCCCCCCAAACCAGCTCTTCCTTCTGACTCCTACGGCGACTAGTGAA
>NW_006296279.1:1398127-1437468 GCF_000327345.1 Myotis davidii | reverse complement strand
CTCCTCCTCTTCCTCCTCTTCCTCGCAGGCCCCAAACCTCGGTCATCTTTTTCCCTGTGTGCCCCCCGAACCCCCCTTGCCAAGTTCAGGCCGTGCCGCATTCCCAGTCCTCGTGCTTGTGTCCCTGTGTCCGCTCTAACCACCTGAGTGTGATCCTGTGTTTCACCTCCCCCTTTGGTCTCCCCACGCCGTGTGAGTGTGCAGATTCGCTTTGAGGCCCTGCCTTGACCCCAGAGCATTCCTTTTTTCCATACACCTGATGTTGCCCTTGGTCTATCAGAACAGCCCAAACTTCTCAGCGAGCTTTAAAAGGCCTGCACAGCTCAGCGGCTGTATCTCCCATTGCCTTCATCTCCCCACCCACCCAGGTTCTGGCTGCACTTGGAAGCTCACTGTTTAAAAATGTGCTTCTGCTTTCTGGCCTCTATGCCTGTGCTCACACCATTTCTCCTTTAACCCCTTCTCCAGCTCCATTGATTAAAAGCCCCCAATTATTCAAGGGGAGAGTCTCAAATCCCACTCGGTCTTTGGAGACTGACTTCCCATACCAGTCTAGCCTGTCCTTTTCAGGTAAACTTGCTGCTGTGCTGATCAGTATGATGTCCATGTCTCCATTTGTCAGTGACAGTGTGGAGTATACAAAACAGGTGGCTTAGCTCCATAGTAGAAGAGGCAGCTGAATAGCAGTCAGGTGACAGTTGCCTGAGACTGGCTGGCCATTTTGTAGTGTAGGAATTGGGCTGGAATGTGACTTTGGGACAACTTTTTATATTTCTCCTACCATCATCTTTATCCCACCTCTTTCTTTTACCCAAACGGAGCCCTCTGGGCTTTTAACCAGCGATGTGGATTCTCTGGCCCCTAGATTTCACGTCCTGGACAGTGGGAGAATCCTGGGGAGTGAGTTGTGTCTCTCCCTGACGGAAAGTTTTCAGGGTTCTAGGGAGGAAACCATAGTGGATAAATACTAGGACTTTGAAGTGAAAAACTCCGTTTCTATCCGGGCTCTAGCTCTTGCTGTTTGACTTTTATCAAGTCATTTAACTTCTCTCAGCCTCAGTTTCTTTATCTGCAAAATGAAGGTAACGGTAGGCCCTGTCTCCTGGGGTTTTGCGGGTTAGGTGAGTTGGGTTGTGGGAAGTGCTTAGCTCAGAGCCTGGCAGGTGGATGAAATAATAGCTCCTGTTAACGGCGTCTGTGTGGCTCCTGCTTCTAGGGAGCGTAGGTGTCCCTGTTTACAGGATCATGTCCCTCACCGACCACAGGCAGCCTGCAGTATCTGTCTCCTCACTAATCACCTAAAATGTTGATTAAAATTTAGGCAGTTCTCCTGCTTGCAGGGCAAGGCCAGAGGCTGAATCAATTGGTATCTGGGGGTACCTTCACGGTGCAAGGCACTGCAAGGACGCCTCCCCTTTCTTGAGGGGCCTGTTCTGCAATCCCTATCTCTCGCCTTCAAAAGAAAGCTGCCACCCAGAGAGGGGCCTGCAGCTTTCTTTCCTGGATCATCCTGAGAGTGGACCAAGCTTTGAGTTAGGTTTCTTTGCTGAGTGGAGATTTTGGCTTTAGGGGATGGGGCGTGCTGAGAATTCAGCTGGGGCAGGCCAGGAGGTGGGCTCAACATAGCTGCCGGTAATCAGAGGGGAATTGGGTGAGGCGGGTGTTGCCACCTGGCTTAGGCTGCACTGATGCTTGGAGTAGAGAATTCGGGCCTTCCTGGGACTGTCGTCCTCTCTTCCCTTTGGCCAGTGAAGGCTCCTGGGACCTCCTGATCTGTGCTGGCTCATGGTGACTTCTTTGGCCTCCCAGCCCTCTCCCACCTTTTCTTTTCTTTTGGGACTGGAAGGCTTTAAAGCTGGGAGTTTTACCTAAGAGACAGGGGTGGAGGCATGGAGAAGGACCTGCAAGAATAATAGATGCATAGGGCTTTATTTAACTCATGTCTCTTGGAGATGAATTTTTTAAATATGTTCTTACTGATTTTTTTTTAGAGAGAGAGGGAGAGGGATAGAAGAATTGATGAGAGAGAAACACCTGCACACCCCCTACTGGGAATTGAGCCCACAACCCAGTCAAACCTCTTGGTTGATGCTCAACCACTAAGCCCCACCAGCCAGGCTGGAGATAAATTTTTAATGAAAAATATCTTGAGACCCTAGACATTTACAATGTGGATGTAAGAAAATATTAGGAATAGCTCTCCCCTCCTCTCATCCCAATGCAGTGATAGCTCCTCCTCTCTCTCTGGTCTTGAGCTCTCCTACCCCTCTCCTCCTCAATGCTGCAGAGACTTGTTGGTAATTGTTGTTGCATCCTTTCTGCCAGTCTCCTCAGGGCATCATTTCCCCCATTTGACAGGTGAGAACACTGATGGAGTGAGGTTGAGGTTGCCTGCTTACTGGCAGCTAAGGAGTATCTGCCCCCGAAATGGACTGGCCCTTCCCACTTGGTTCTGCCCTGTGCTGCCTGCATCAGTGAACATCGGCCAGAGCCTGGAGAGCTCTGACACCCCTTCCCTGTTCCCTCTTGCTCAGCAGGCTCCAGGCTGCATTTCCTTCTCCTCTGGGAAGTGGTTAAGATCATGGGCTTTGGAACTAGGCCAACTTGGATTTGACTGGTACATCTATGGCCACGGGAAGTGATGTGTCCCCCTCCCCCCAAATGTGTTGAAGTCCTAACCCCCAGTACCTTAGAATGTGGCCTTATTAGGCAATAGGGTCATTGCAGATGTAATTAGTTAAGATGAGGTCATACTGGAGTAGGGTGAGCCCACATCCAGTATGAAGGGTGTCCTTATACAGAGACTCCATGTGACGATGGGGGCACAGATTGGAGGTGGGTGCAGCTACAACCAAGGAACACCGAGGATGCTGACCACCATGAGAGGCAGGGAACGTCCCCTCACAGCCCTCGGAAGGAGCAGCCCTGCTGGAATACATGTCTTGTTTTAAGCCACCCCGTTTGTGGTGCTTGTCATGGCACCTCTAGGAAATGAATATACAGGAAGTTACTTGAGTTTTCTGAGCTTCAGAATTGGTAGGACACCCTACACTATGGGATTTTGTGTGTGTGTGTGTGTGAGATGATTAAGTGAGAAGCAGCTTCTGCTTTCCTAGCCTAGTCTGGAAAAGCAAGGCGGATGTGGCTGACCTGTTTGTCCCCTTTGTCTTCCTTTAGCTGAGTGAGGAGTTGGATCAGGTGGTTGAGAACTCAGAGCGGGCAGACGAGCAGGAAAAGGAGGCAGTCAGAGTCCAGGGTTCAGGAATCTTACCAGGTAAGTGGGTTCGGTCTGGGGTGAAGGGTGGGAAAATGGTGGGTGCTGCTGCTGCAGCGGGAAGCCTGGGCCAGGCACCTCGCCTGTGGGTACCGTGGCAGAGGAGGAGCCCCTGCTTGCGCCTTGGTGTCAGATCTCAGGTGGTGCCCTAGTTTTAAAGCTGTGCATATTTAACCAGCCTGGGACAGAGGCTGTGCCTAGGCCCGTATCTACCCTTTTCTGTACCCGCGTGTGAGCCAGTTCCTGCGGCCAGGTCTTTGGATACAATAGCAAGGACTTTGGGTGTCTGCTCTTCTGTTTTCCCCTAAGAAGCAGGTAGCAGCTGAGCCCCTAATATCTGGGTCACTTCCCAGAGCCTCTGGAAGAATATCTAATAGGCACCACCTCTCCGATATCAGACCTCTCCAGGATAGTTGCCCAGCTGGGCGAGCAGGGTCCTGTCAGTCAGGGGGCCTCTTATGGAGCCTTGCAGGAACCTCTGACACCGTTGACCACCTCTTCCTCCCCTGCTTCACCCACTGCTTGCTCACATGTACCTGCCATGCTCACATCTCTCGCCCAGCGGTGACTGATAAACTCTGGACATATTTACCCTGTATATCCAAATGCCCAGGTGATAGCTCTGCTTCGCTGTTCCAGAGGTACCCTGAACTCCACACATCCAGATTCGCCCTCCTGATCTCCCCACTTGACCCTCTTCCAGTGTTTCCTGTTTTCCGAGATTTTTTTTAGAGAGGAGGGAGGGCACCACTGCCCACCCAGTTAACCCTGGGAGTCATTCTTTTTTCCTTCCTTCCTTCCCTTCTTCACCATTTGCTCTGCCTCTTAGCTGGGCCTGCCTTCTTTTATCTTGCGCTCATTCCCTCCCGCCATCGGAGGGAATTCCTCTTCCTGGAGTTCTCTTCCTTCCATCACCTAGTGGATGCCTAATCATTCTTCAGCTCACTCATTTTTTTTTCTACAAAGCCTTCCGTGACCTCCCAACTAGATCACCTCCCACCCTCCCACACTGTCACTGTGTAGCCTGTGCACCTCGCCCTTGTAGCTGTTGCTGATAGGGTGGTGTGTTTGTTTGCCTGACTGATTAATATCTGTCTATTTTACTGGAATGTAAGCTCTTTGATGGTGGAGACCAGTCTGTTTTGCTCACTTCTTTAGCCCTGGCCATGCAATAAAGATTTGTTGAATAGAAGAATAAGTGAATGAAGGCTCAGTCAGACTCTAGCTTCTTGGGTGGGTGGGGGGAGGTGGGATTCTGCTCCTCTTCGTTCCAGTATTTGTTGGGGAGGAGAACGGGACAGGAAATTCTGCGGTTGTGTCTAATCCTTAGAGAAGACTTTGGAGAAGGAAGGAGGCTGGAAGGGCAGCTGATGTTTACTGATTGCGACCTGTGGGCCAGGCACTGTCATAGCCATTGCCCCAAGGTTAAATAGTGTGGGGCGATCACGTGGCTGGTAAACAAGCAGACTGGGTCAAGTTCTTTCTGACCTCAAACTCTTTCTGCTGCACCAGTGGTTTAAAAAAATATTTAAAGCATCTTTTTACTAAAGGCCAATATATAAAAGGTAGGTAGTCGCATGACTGCCCCCACTCTGACTCTAGGCCAGCGATGGTGAACCTATGACATGCGTGTCAGAGGTGACACGCGAACTCATTTTTTTGGTTGATTTTTCTTTGTTAAATGGCATTTAAATATATAAAATGAATATCAAAAATATAAATCTTTGTTTTACTATGGTTGCAAAGATCAAAAAATTTCTATATGTGACACGGCACCAGAGTTAAGTTAGGGTTTTTCAAAATGCTGACACGCCGAGCTCAAAAGGTTCGCCATCACTGCTCTAGGCATTGCCAGGGGAGAACAGTTTAAAAGCCTTGAATGTTAGTGTCTATGTTTCTGTAACAAATTACCACAAACTTAGGGGTTTACAACAACACAAGTACCTTGCAGTTCTGGAGGTCAGAAGTCCCAAATGGGTCTCCCTGGGCTACAGTGGAGGTGTTGGCAGACCTGCGTTCCTTCCTGGAGGCTCCAGGGGACATCTGTTCTAGTGGACTTTCCAGCGATAGAGGCTGCCCCAATTACTGGGCTTGTGGCCCTTCTTTCGTCTTCAAACCAGCAGTGGCGGATGGAGTATTTTTCACACATTGTCATTCTGCCACTGACTTCTGCCTCCCTCGTCCACATTTAAAGAGCCCTTGTGATTACATTGGGTCTACCCAGATATTCCAAGATGATATCCCTGTTTTAAGGTACACGGTGAGCAATTTTAATCCCATCTTTCTGCCTTAATTTCTCTTTGGCGTATTACTGGACACATTTACAGGTTCCAAGAGTTAGGACTTAGGAATCCTTGATGGGCCATTCTTCTGCCTTCTGTACCCTGCAGTGTCCTCTTGTCTCCAATTAGGAAAGGACAGATGCAGGAAGAAGGAGGGAGGGCAGACTTTGAAAGATGAAGTTTTTTTCTGTAGATATACAAATGATTGATAATAAGCACATGAGAAGATGCTCAACACCATTAATCATCAGGGAAATGCAAATTTAAACCACAAGGAGATACCACTTCAACCTACTAAGATGGCTACAATCAATAAGACGAACCATAACCAGTTTTGGTGAGGGTATCAGGAAACGAGAACCCCTGTACATTGCTGATGGGAATGTAAAATGGTGCAGTTGCTGTGGAAAACAGCCTGGCAGTTCCTCAAGAGGTTAAATACAGAGTTATCCTGTGACCCAGCAATGCCAATCCTGGTATATAGCCAAGAGAAAGGAAGACTTGCATCCACACGAAAGCTTGTATAAGAATGTTCATAGCAGCATTAATCATAATAGCCAAAAGATGGAAACAACCCAGGTGTCCACCATCCGATGAATGAATAAATAGTATGTTAATATAGTGGGATGTTACTTGGCAATAAAAAGGAATGAAGAATTGATTATGCTATGACATGGATGAGTCTTGAAAACATTAAATGAAAGAAGTCAGACCCAAAGGCCACATATCGAATGATTCTCTTTACGTGAATTGTCCAGAATAGGCAATTCCATAGACAGAAAGTAGATTATTGGTTAGCAGGGACTAAGGAAGAGGAGGAAGGACTACTAAAGAATATGGAGCTGTTTTTTGGGTTATGAAAATGTTCTGTAATTAGATAGTGGTGATGGTTGCACACCTTGTGAATATACTAAGAACTATGAAATATATTCATTTTAAAAGGGTAATGTTATGGTATGTAAATATATCTTAAAAAACCAAAACCAAAAACAGTCACTCAAGAGAAGAAGAGACAAAAACGTTCACTCCTTCTTTGCACTCAGAATGCACCTTTGCCCAGTGCTTTCTGCAAGGTAGCCACCCCGTTCTCCTTCCTCTGAGCAGAAAACCCAGCTTGTTTTCAGAAAGTGAATTGCTGGTCACAGATCCCCTTAGTGGCCGGACTTACTGTCTGGGAAGTGTGGGTTTTTGAAGCAGTTGTGTTGTAGATTTTACAAAACTCAAAGGTTACCTTTCTTTCAAGAACATTTGTGCATTATTTTTGTCATGCTACTACCTCAAGTTTATATTCATATAAAGGAAATATAATTTAAAAAATTATTTTTCCATTACAGTTTGCATTCAAAACTATTTTGTGTTAGTTTTAGGCATACAGCAGATAGACATTCATATAGGTTGCAAAGTGTTCCGTATAACTCAAGTGCCTGCCTCACAGCATAGTTAGTTACTACAGTATTAATAACCATATTCCCTGTGCTGTACTGTACACCCCCATGCCTATTTTGTAACTAGCAGTTAGCACTTCTTAATCCCATCGCCTTATTGCATCCTGGCCGTCCAACGCCCATCCCCTCCGGCCTCCGTGAGTTTGTTCTCTGTATCTATAAGTGTTTCAGTTTTGTTAGTTTATTTTGTTCATTAGATTCCACCTATGCTATTTGTCTTTCTCTGGCTTATTTCACTTAGCATAATACCCTCTAAGACCTAGGCAGGGGTGGGCAAACTTTTTGACTCGAGGGCCACAATGGGTTCTTAAACAGGACCGGAGAGCCGGAACAAAAGCATGGATGGAGTATTTGTGTGAACTAATATACATTCAAAGTAAACATCATTACATAAAAGGGTACGGTCTTTTTTGTTTTTAGTTTTATTCATTTCAAAAGGGCCGGATGCGGCCCGCTGGCCGTAGTTTGCCCACGGCTGCTCTAGGTCCATTCATGCTGTTGCAGATGGTAAGAGTTCATTCTTTTTTATGGCCAAGTAATACAGTAAAACCTTGATAGAAAGGACTAGTTTGGGTGAGGGAGTGTCCATTGAAGCCTGAAGTCCGTTATATAATAAAGTAGGTTTCCCAATGCATATGTTAAACAATTGACGAATTATTTTACCTCCTTTTACTTATGTAGACATGTTTGTGTAATTAAAAGTAAGTATGTATGAAAAGTTAAATTTCACAGAAAAGTTTTTCTGTATGTATTACTGTAATTTTAAATTTATACTGAATAGGTCTAGTAAACACATGCATTCACTGGTCACCAAGAGTAAACAAATGCAGACAACTGGGGCGTGGCTTAGTGCACCTGGGAATAACCGGGCACGCATTAAAACTGCTGCAGATTGTCACGTCATGCAGCAGCAGAACTAGTTATAGTTACTGTGCGAGATGCGGTGTGGTCATGTGCTAATCATTCCCCGAACATTGTTTATAAGTGGATTTAAATATGTATAGTTGTAGATATGTAATATTTATTTATGTTAGCGAAATTACTACAGTGTTTTTTTCCAACATATGGCAATTTGCTAAAGTTTGTTAACAATAACAACAAAATATACCCTGTAAGTTTAATTACAAACACATCTTGGTTAAAAGCATTTTAAAAGTAACAGGGTGTTAATTTTCACAGATGACATATAGACTGGACATTTTGTCCTTTAAATCCAAAGTCCATTAAATTGGGGGTTTACTGTATTCCCTTGTACCACTGCTTTTTATCCATTGGTTTCCTGATGGGCACTTGGGTTGCTTCGCATTCTTGGCTATGGAAATAATGCTGCAGTGAACATAGGGGTGCATATGTTCTTTTGAGTTAGTGTTTTCGGTGACTTCAGATATATACCCAGAGGTGGAAACACTGGATCATAAGGCGGGTCCATTTTGAATGTTTTTGAGGAACCTTCACACTGTTTTCTATAGTGGTTGCACCAATCTGCATTCCCCTCAGCAGTGCACTGGGTCTCCCTTTTCTCAAGATCCTCCCCAACACGTGTTTGTTGATTTATTAATGATAGCTTTTCTCACAGGTGTTAGTGGCATCTTATTGTGGTTTTAATTTCCATTTCTCAGATGATTGGTGATGTTGAGCATCTTTTCAGATGTCTATTGGCGATCTGTATGTTCTCTTTAGAGAAGTGTATTTTCAGGTCCTCTACCCACTTTTTAATTGGGTTGTTTGTTTTTTTGGTGTTGAGTTGTCTGAGTTCTTTATTAATTTTGGCTATTAACCGCTTATTGGATATAATATTGGCAAATATGTTCTCCCAATTAGTAGGTTGTCTTTTCATTTTATTGGTTTCCCTTGCTGTGCAAAAACTTTTTAGTTTGATGTAACCCCATTTGTTTATTATTTCCTTTGCTTTCCTTGCCCGAGATATATCAGAAAAAAATATTGCTAAGAGTAATGTCCGAGATTTTATTGCCTAAGTTTTCCATTAGGAGTTTTATGGTTTCATCTTTAAACCATTTTGAGTTTATTCTTGTATATGATGTAAAAAGGCGGTCTAGTTTCATTTTTTTGCATGTATCTGTTCAATTTTCCCAGTGCCATTTATTGAATAGACTGTCTTTACTCCATTGCATGTTATCTCTTCCTTTGTCAAAGATTAATGAACCATATAGGGGTTTATCTCTGGGTTCTCTGTTCTGTCCCATTGATCTATGTGTCTGTTTTTATGCCAGTACCATGCTGTTTTTAATTATTATAGTCTTGTAGTATAGTTTGATATCAGGTAGTGTGATACCTTCTACTTCATTGTTGTTTTTTTCAAATTGCTATTCTGAGTCTTTTGTGTTTCCACACACATTTTTGGGTTATTTGTTCTACTTCTGTGAAAAATGCCATGAGTATTTTGATAGGAATTGCATTGAATCTATAAATTGCTTTGGGTAGTATGGACATTTTAATTCTTCATAACCATAAGCTTGTTATCAGCTTCCATTTATTATTATCTCCTTCGATTTCTTTTTTTTTCTCCTTCGATTTCTTATAATTTTCTGAGTATAAGGCTTTTACCTCCTTGATTAAATTTATCCCTAAGTATTTTTTTAATGTAAATGTGATGACTGTTTTCTTAGTTTCTGTTAGTTCATTATTGGTGCATGAAATGCAACCCATTTCTGAATATTTAGTATCATGCTATTTTACTGAATTCATTTATTAGTTCTAGTTGTTTTTGTTGGAACATTTAGGGTTTTCTATATACAGTGCCATGTCGTCTACAAATAATGACAGTTTTACCTCTTTCTAATTTGTATACCTATTATTTCTTCTTCTTGTCTGATTGCTGTGGTTAGGACTTCCAGTGCTATGTTCAATAGGAGTGGTGAAAGTGCACATCCCTGTCTTGTTCCTGATCTTAAGGAAAACACTTTTAGTTTTTCCCCTTTGAATATGATATCAGCTGTGGGTTTGTCATATATGGCCTTTATTATGTTGAGATATGTTCCCTCTGTTCCCACTTTGCTGAGAGTTTTTATCCTAAATGGGTGCTGGATTGTCAAATGCTTTTTCTGCATCTATTGATATGATCATATAATTTTTATCTTTCATTTTATTGGTGTAATGTATCACATTAATTGATTTATGAATATTTAATCATCCTTTGCATCCCCCAAATAAATCCCATTTGTCCATGGTATATGAACTTTATAATGTATTGCTGAATTATGTTTGCTAATATTTTTAAAAAATATATTTTTATTGATTTCAGAAAGGAAAGGAGAGGGAGAGGGAGATAGAAACATCAACAATGAGAGAGAATCATTGATCAGCTGCCTCCTGCATGGATCAAGCCCGAAACCCGGACATGTGCCCTGGACCGGAATCAAACCTGGGACCCTTCAGTCCACAGGCCTATGCTCTATCCGCGGAGCCAAACCAGCTAGGGCTGTTTGCTAATATTTTGTTGAGGATTGTTGCATCTATGTTCATCAGGGATACTGGCCGATAATTTTCTTTCTTTGTAGTGTTTTTATCTGGTTTTGGAATCAGGATAATGCTGGTCTCATAAAATGAGCTTGGGAGTCTTCCCTCCTCTTGAATTTTTTGAAGTAGTTTGAGAAGGATAGGTGTTAAGTATTTTTTGAATGTTTGTTAAAATTTACCTGTTAAGACATCCAGTCCAGGACTTTTGTTTGTTCGGAGGTTTTTTTTTCTTTCTCTCGCTCTTTTTTTTTATTACTGCTTCAATTTCATGAGTTATAGTTAATGTGTTCAGATTTCCAGTTTCTTCTTGATTCAGTCTTGGAAGATTGTGCATTTCTAGAAATTTATCCAGTTTTTCCATATTAAACAGTTTGTTGGCAATTAGTATTTTCTTAAAATTCTTTGTATTTCTCTTGTATCAGTTGTTACTTTTCCTCTTTCATTCTGGTTTTATTTGGGTCCTCTCTTTTTCTTAATGAGTCTGAGTAAAGGTTTATCAATCTTGTTTTTCTTTTCAAAGAATCCGCTCCTTTTTTTTTAATTAGATTCTATCTTGTTTATTTCCCCTTTGATCCTAATTATTTTCTTCTACTCGACGTGGGCTTTGTGTTTTCTTTTTTTTGTAGTTTCTTTAGGTGTAAGGTTATATTGTTTATAAGAGATTTTTCTTGTTACTTGAGGTAGGCCTGTATTGCTATGAATTTCCCTCTTAGGACTCTGTCACTGTGTCCTATAGTTTTTGGGTTGTATTTTCATTTTTATTTGTCTCAGGGTATCTTGATTTCTTCCTTGATCTCATTAATAAGCCATTCATTGTTTAGTAACATGTTATTTAACCTCCGTGTGTTTGTGTGTTTTTCAGTTTTCTTCTTGTAATTGATTTCTAGATCCATACCATTATGGTCAGAGAAGAAGCTTGGTATGATTTCAGTCTTCTTATATTTATTTTGACTTATTTTGTGTCCTAACATGTGGTCTATCCTGGAAATGTACTTGTGCAAACCAGCTAGGGCTGCCCTTGAAAAGAATGTATATCCTGCTGCTCTGGGGTGAAATGCTGTGAAAGTATCAATTAAGCCATCTGGTCTTATGTGTCATTCAAGCCCACTGTTTCCTTGTTGATTTTCTCTCTGGAAGATCTATCCATTGATGTTAATAGGGTGTTAAAGTTTCCTACTGTGTCTTTCTCTCCCTTTAAGTCCATCAATATTTGCTTTATATATTAGGTGCTCCTATGTTGGGTGCATAAATGTTTACGAGGGTTATATTCTCTTGATGGATTGCTCCCTTTATCATTATGTGATGCCATTCTTTGTCTCTCAGCCTTGGTTTTAAAGTCTGTTTTGTCTGATGTAAATATTGCTACTCCAGCTTTTTGTTGTTGCTTCCCTTGGAATAAAATATTTTTTCCCATTTCTTTACAGTTTCTTCTCCTTCTGGTACTTCTATGATATGGAAGTTGTTATGTTTATGTTGTCCCAGAGGTCCCTTAAACTATCCTCATTTTTCATTATTAAAAAAAAAAAATTGCCCCTTGCTCTGATTAGATGCTTTCTGCTACCTTGTCTTCCAAATCACTAATTTGATCCTATTTCATCTAATCTGCTATATAGTCCTAGTGCAGTTGTTCTCAGCCTTCTGGCTCTTTAGATACAGTTCCTCATGTTGTGACCCAACCATAAAATTATTTTTGTTGCTACTTCATAACTGTAATGTTGCTACTGATATGAATCATAATGTAAATATCTGATATGCAGGAAGGTCTTAGGCGACCCCTGTGAAAAGGTCGTTTGACTGCCAAAGGGGTCGTGACCCACAGGTCGAGAACCACTATTCTAGTGTATTCATTTTTGACTGCTTCTTTTTTATGTTTTCTGTGCCCTTTTTATGCTTACTGTCTCTGTGTTTAAGTTCTCACTGAATGCATCCATTCTTCCACTAAGTTTTGAACTCTGTGTTTGACGTATTGTCTGTCTCCTTTTCATTTTTTTCCTTGAGATTTCTCCTGTTCTTTTATTTGGGGTGCGTTTATTGTTATCTCCCATTTTGGCTGCCTCTCAGTATTTGTTTCTGTATATTATGGAGATCTGCTGTGCCTTTCAGACTTGGTAAGGTGGCCTGTGGGCTCAACGGCACGGTCTCCCTAATCACCTGTTTTTGGTGCTTCAGGAATGTCCCCCATGTGGGTTAGGTGACCCTTCCTGTTGAGTCTTGATTGCTGTTGAGTCATCTGTGTGTACAGTTGACCTTCAGGGCAACTGACTGTGAGGATTGACTACAATCACAGTGTACGAGCTGCTGTGCAAGGGCTGACCCCATTAAGCAGAATTCTCTCCAGTAGGGTGAGGTGTCTGCCGAGATCTCCCTCTGGGTGTGCTGCTGTGGAGCTGATTGGATCGTGCTCTGATGGGGTCCAAGCCTGCCACCAGTTGTTAGTTCTGGAGCCTCTTGGGAGGGACCCTGGTGCTGGTCAGTGTCAGATGCCTGTAACTGACCCTACCTGTCTGGATCTACCAGGTGATCTGCAATTTGTGGCTGCTTCTGCCGAAGTGCATGAAGGGTCCAAGCTGTGTACCAAGACTGGCTTCTGCCAGCACCGAGGCCAGGGACAGATCAGTAAAAGGCCCCAAGCCCCCCGGAATCTGTCTCCGCCTGCTGGCTGCCTGCTCGGCTCAGTGACCAGAAGAGCCTCTTGTGGTGTTTGAGTTGCACGAGATAGGTTCTCAGTGAGTCACTAGGTAGTGGGGAGTGATGTTCACCAAGTTGATAGAGAGTCAAACTCAATGCCAGTGTGGGTCTGAGGCCACTCTGCAGAAGTGCAGGGTTCACCAGTGCTGGCTGCCACCCACCTGGGACCTGTGGACCTTTGAGGCGGGTGGGACCTGCAGATTTCACCAGGCTAAAACAGACCAGGCTTTGACCATGAAGAGAGAAGGCTTCACACAGCGACAGTGACACTGATCAGGCGTGTGAAGGGGAAATGGCTTTGCCCAGTAGCTGCACAACTCTCTCCCTCCCTGTGTGCCTCTGGCACTTCTCCAGTTTGCCCGAGCTTCCTCCGGAGCTCCTCAGTAAAGTCTGCACCACCGGTTCAGGCTGGAGGCAGAGACAGACCGCACCACCAGGTGCAATCCTGGCAGGGTGGGGCTTCCAGGACTCGGCTGGCAGGGGCTCTTTGCCACTCCCCAGGCAGATGAATGGAGGGGAATGCTCCATTCAGCCAAGATGGCGTCCCTGGGTGGCACCTAGCACAGGGACACTTACTGTTGTCACTCACATCTTCTACCCGCAGCCACTCCACTCAGTCTGGTCCACTCCAGCTGCCATCCCCCTGCAGAGTCCCGGGTGAGTGCCATGGCCCCTAGGAGAGCAGTGCCCTCTCACCAGGGCAGACAGAACCCCTGCTGATTTCCATAGCCAGGTATTTTGTGGGCTTTTTCCTGGCGTTAGTGCTCTGGCTAAGGATCCTGGCATGGGGCTGAGGTCCTGGCTCCTCCATAGGGACTTCCTTTGGATTCTCAATCGCAGCATGTGGGTGCTGGGCCAGCCCTTTGTGTGCCTGCCTTTCCTGCCGGTCTGATGCGGGTTCCTCTGTGCACCCTCAGTTATGAGGCTTCTGCTCAGCATCTTCAGATAGTTATTGAGGTGGATTTTTCAGTACTTGAGTCGTGACTCTGACATGGTCCTGGGAGGAGGGGAGTGTAACTTCCACCCACTCTGCCATCATCTTGCAGTTGGGAAGGAATTTGCTTTAATTTTTTTAATGTCCTTGACCCGAATCGAACCCAGGACCCTTCAGTTGGCAGGCTGGTGCTCTATCCACTGAGCCAAACCAGCGAGGACAGGATATTTACTTTTAAAATACATTCATCTAGCCCTAACCGGTTTGGCTCAGTGGATAGAGAGTCAGTCTGCGGACTGAAAGGTCCCAGGTTCGATTCCAGTCAAGGGCATGTACCTTGGTTGCAGGCACAACCCCAGTATGGAGTGTGCAGGAGGCAGCTGATCGATGTTTCTCTCTCATCGATGTTTCTAACTCTATCCCTCTCCCTTCCTCTCTGTAAAATCAATAAAATATATTTAAAAAAAATACATTCATCCAGCTTGCCACAAAAAAGCCAGGGTTTGCTTTTCAGACTGCAGAGTGCATAGAACATTTTGTCAAATGTCCAGCATCTTTTTTTTAATGGTAAAAATGCAGTAGTGTGTAGTTCAGAATTGAGTGACACCTGTAGCACATATGGATGATAAGGAGTTACAGGTTTTACTTACATTACATGCGAATTGGTGGATCAAGGAAAAGCCTACAAAGAAGCTAAACTTGGCTTCTATCAGTGAAACAGAGGAGACTCTTGGCCAGTGTTTCCACGAGAGTAATTTGTCCAAAAGAAGCGAATCCAAGTGATGCAATTGTCATATGACCTTTTTGTGCCTTAGATTCTTATAATTGATTTCAGAGAGGAACGGAGAGGGAGAGAGAGACAGAAACATCAACGATGAGAGAGAGTTATCCATTGAGTGCCTCCTGCAGGCACCACCTCCTGTCCTCGCTGGTTTGGCTCAGTGGATAGAGCACCAGCCTGCCAACTGAAGGGTCCTGGGTTCGATTTCGGTCAAGGGCATTAAAAAAATTAAAGCAAATTCCTTCCCAATTTCAAGAACATGTGGGGGAGAGGTCCATTTCTTTCCCTCACCAACGTTAGAGCGCTTCACGTCATGTTTATCTGGCTTATGACAGGGTGGATCTTGCCCACAAATGCCCATCATTGTTCGTCTTCACTGTGTGGTTCAGCTGGAGGTAGTAGGCAGTCTGCCTTACAAATGTCTGCGTTCTGCTTGTGATGCAGTGACAGACTTTCAGGCAGGTCTTCTTTGATCACAATTAGTAACTGGAATCGTCAGGACTGACGCGCACTCTGTCATGTATGGAAAGGGTTGACTAGGAGTCAGGACTCTAGGACTCTCAGTCTGATTGTGCCAGTTTCTGCCGCGGGACCTAGATCACTGCACAGGAGTGAGTTTGGACCAGATGGCCTTTTAGTTCCCTACCGACTCTTAAAAATTTTATTCAGATGTTATGCACCGCATCAGTCACTTTGGAGTTCTTCCAGTTTTGTTTTGTGATCGTTCAAACCCCATTAGAATGTAGCAACCTGGTACCTGTTGACTACAGTTATGAGCAGCTCATGGCAGTAAATGTGCCCTGTTTGGAAGCGGACCCTTGGTCCCACATGAACCATGGGAGCTGGGGACGCCTTCCAAACAAAACAGCTGGTAGGTCCCTGTGCCCAGAGCGCCGTACTTTGGGTCCTGTGAGCCTGTAGCCCAGCTACATGTAACCGGTCAGCCCCTAGCTCAGCGAAGCCGTCTATGGACTGGGCGTGAAGGAGGGTCGTGTCTTGTGACATGTCTAACAGAGCACCCTGTACAGGATACTGGGGAGGAGATCTGAATGGAAGACTCTCGGAGAGGGACTTAGTAAAGTGGAGCAGGGTCATGAGAGAAACATGAGAGAAGGCAGATAGCAAAGCCATGAAGGAGCAGAAATCGACCCAGTCCTGATAAGCAGCAGAAGTAGAATCAGACACAAGTGAAATTGAGACTGGCCTGTGTGGGGCAGTGTTTGAGTGTCGACCTATGAACCAGGAGATCACGGTTTGATTCCTGGTCAGGACACATGCCCTGCAGGAGGCACTCAATGGATAACTCTCTCTCATCATTGATGTTTCTCTCTCTGTCCCTCTCCGTTCCTCTCTGAAATCAATTATAAAGTTGAAAAAGAGAGTTGCTGAATTCCTTTTGTAGAACTAGAGCCACTGCGTACCTTGGTGGCTTAGCTCTCAGCTGCCCAACGGTTTTCTTGGAGCTTCCTGGTTCCTCACTTGCGTTGCAGCTGGAGAGGAAACGTTCCTGCCTACAGCAGCCTGTTCCTTACGGCCTGGAGGAGCCTCACAGGCATGTCAGGGACTTTGCACTCCGGTGTAAAATAAAAACTTTCTAAGGTATTTTGCCAGAAATAGCAAGGCATACCAATTTGTTTATAGTTTTACATGCCTGAAGTGCACTGGTGTTCTCTGACAGGTTAAAGGTAGCTAGTTAGCATTGCAAGACTTAGTTGATCTATTATTTGGGTTATTCATCCATTTAACAGATATAGAAACATTACATGCCTACTATGTGAAAGACACTGTATTCTGCCCCACCTCCATGTTATTTATATTTATTTATTTTTATTATTAAGGTATTACAAATGTGTCCTCATCCCCCCCATTAACCCCAACCTCCCCCCAAAACACTGTTTCTCAGTCTTTGGATCTGTCCCTTTTCATCAATCTATGTCAGGGGTGGGCAAACTTTTTGACTCGAGGGCCACAATGGGTTCTTAAACTTCACCGGAGGGCCGGAACAAAAGCATGGATGGAGTGTTTGTGTGAACTAATATAAATTCAAAGTAAACATCATTACATAAAAGGGTATGGTCTTTTTTTTCAATAGTTTTATTCATTTCAAACGGGCCGGATCCAGCCCACGGGCCGCAGTTTGCCCACAGCTGGTGTAGAGGGTACTTTCTGTTTCTTCAGTAACGAATCCATTGAGCAGGCACTCTGTACTGTAATGCATTTTGCAACATTCTCTTACATAGTTCTCTCAGGCATCCTGTAACATTGAGATGATTATTTCCTTTCACATGAAGAAAGTGAGGCTTAAGAGCATTGAGTAACTTATCCTGAGGTCACAGAATAGGTAGTAGTAGAGCTGGAACCCAAATCACTCTGACTCTACATCTCATGGTGTGTGTGTGGTTGTTTTTTTAAAAAATATTTTTATTGATTTCAGAGAGGAAGGGAGAGGGGGAGAGAGAGAAACATCAATGATGAGAGAGAATCATTGATCGGCTGCCTCCTGCACGTCCCCTGCTGGCATCAAGCCCACAATCTGGGCATGTGCCCTTGACCGGAATCGAACCCAGGACCCTCCAGTCTGCAGGCTGACACTCTATCCACTGAGCCAAGCCAGCTAGGGCTACATCTCATGGTTTTAACCACTGGGCTAGATTTCTGGTCTTTCAGTTCAGAACGTTAGTGAATAAAACACACAAATTACTTCTTCCTCAAAGTCCTCCTGGTGCTTTAGGCACAAGCCATGTGACCTCCTCCACAAAGCCATGTGACCTCCTCCACAGAGCCATGTGACCTCCTCCACAAAACCTTTGCTGACCTCTGCCTTTCTCCACGTGCTCTCCCTTCTTTCTTCTGAGTAAGGGAAGCCTCACATTTCACATTTCACATGCTCTGAATCCTGTAGCAGTTGTAGCACAGACCATCAGTCCTGGTCCCTGTATCTTCCCAAAGCGCCCAGCACAGTGTCTGCATGTAGAGTTGGTGCTCAATGCGTGTTGGTAGAACTATAGAATGGACGATTTCCTTGTCGCCACCAACCTAGGACACGTCAGTAGTTCTGTGCTGATCCTGCTTTTGTGCTTTTAAATAAAGTAACATGAAATAATTATACAAATACTTTAATATCTTATTTAAAGCTTATATTTCAAGTTAAACTTATTGGGGTAACATTGGTTAATAACATATAAATTTCAGGTGTACAGTTTGATAGCATGACATCTGTATACAGTATTGTGTGTTTGCCTCCGGAAGTCACCATGTATTCCACCTCCTTTACCCTTGTCCTCACTCCAATGCCCGCCCCTCTGGTAACCACCGTTCTGTTGTCCGGGTCTATGAGTTTCCTTTTTTCTTTGCATGTCTCCTTTTTGTTTTTATACTCCACATATGAGTGGAATCATGCAGTTTGTGTCCTTTTCTTTCTGACCTATTTCAGTTAGCATAAAACTCTCAATATCCACCCATGTGTGTATGTTTAAAAAATTTTATTTTTTTGATTTGAGAGAGAGATGGAGGGAGGGAGGGAAGAAGGGAGGAAGAAGAGGGGTGTAGAGAGAGAGAGAGACAGAAATATTGATTTTTTTTGTTCAACTTATTTATGCATTCATTGGTTGATTCTTGTATGTGCTCTGACAGGAATCAGGGATCGAACCTCAATGTTGGTGTATCAGGATGACACTAGCTAACTGAGCTACCCAGCCAGGGCCAAGATCCACTCATGTTGTTGCAAATGGCAACACTTTTTTTTTTTTTATGACTGAGTAGTAGTCCATGGTATATATGTGTCATATATTATTTGTCGGAGGACATTAAGGCTGTTTCCATGCCTTGGCTATTGTAAATGATGCTGCAGTGAACATAGAGGTACATACATCTTTACGAGTGTTTATTGTCCCAAACTTTGTGGGGTTTTTTAAAATTTTTTAATTACAGTTGACATTCACTATTATACTAATTTCAGGTGTACAGCATAGTGATTAGACATTTATATAACTTACAAAGTGAACCCCCTGGTAAGTGTAGTACCCACCTAACACCCTACACAGTTATTACAGTATTATTGATTATATTCCCTATGCTGCTATACATCCCTATGACTATTTTATAACTATCAATTCGTACTTCTTAATCCCCTCACCTTTTTCACCCAGTCCCCCCACACTCCTCCCATTTTGTTCTTTATATCTATGAGTCTTGTTCCTTCATTTATTTTGTTTTTTAGATTCCACATATAAGTAAAATCAAATGGTATTTGTCTTTGTCTGTCTGACTTATTTCACTTAGCATAATACCCTCTAGGTCCATCCTTGTTGTGAGAATGTAAGATTTCATTCTTTTCTATGGCTGAATATTCCATTATATATATGTACCACTTCTTTATCCAGTTGTCTATCATTGGTTTATTAGGTTTCTTCCATATCTTGGCTATTGTAAATAATTCTACAGTGAACATGGGAATGCTCTATCTTTTGGATTTCTTTGGGTAAATGCCCAGAAGTGGAATTGCTGGGTCATGTGGCAGTTCTGCTGCCCATTTTTAAATTAGATTGTTTGTCTTTTTGGTGATAAGTTTTATGAGTTCTTTTTTTTATTGATTTTTTTTTACAGAGAGGAAGTGAGAGATATAGAAAGTTAGAAACATCGATGAGAGAGAAACATCGATCAGCTGCCTCCTGCACACCTCCCACTGGGGATGTGCCCGCAACTAAGGTACATGCCCTTGACCGGAATCGAACCTGGGACCCTTCAGTCTGCAGGCCGACGCTCTATCCACTGAGCCAAACCGGTTTCGGCTATGAGTTCTTTATATAGTTTGGATATTAACCCCCTATTGGATATATCATTAGTGAATATTTTCTCCCATTTAGTAGGTTGTCTTTTTGTTTTGTTGGTGGTTTTGCTATGCAGAAACTTTTTATTTTGATTTAGTCCCATTTGTTTATTTTTTAAATCATAAATGGATGTTGAATTTTGTCAAATGCTTTTTCTAAATCTACTGATATGATATGATGAATATAGTTTTGTTTATGTGGTGTATCACATTAATTGACTTGTGGATATTGAACCAACCTCGTATCTTGTGAATAAATCCCACTTCATTGTGGTATATGATCTTTTTTACTTATTGATGAATTCCGTTTGCTAATATATTGTTAAAGACTATTTGTATCTATGCTCATCAGGGGTATTGGCCTATAATTTTCTTTTTTGGTAGTGTCTTTGTCTGTTGTTGTTATCAGGGTAATGCTGGCTTTCTCAAATGAGTTTGGGAGCCTTTCCCTCTTTAGTTTTCTGAAATAGTTTGAGAAGGATAGGTATTAATTATTTTTTGAATGTTTGGTAAAAATCACCTGTGAAGCCATGTGCCCCTGGACTTTTGCTTGTAGGGAGTTTTTTGGTTACTGATTTGATATGGTTAGTAGTTAATGGCCTGTTCAATTTTTTGTTTCCCCCTGATTTAGCCTGAAAAGACCATATGTTTTTAGAAATTTATCCATTTCTTCTAGGTTGTCCAGTTTGTTGGCATGTAATTGTTGGTGGTATTTCCTTGTCATCTTGCGTATTTCTCTGGTATGGCTTGTCAGTCCTCTCCTCTTTGTGATTTTAGTTATTTGGCCTTCTCTCTTTTTTTCCTTCTGATGAGTCTCACTAAAGGTTTATTAATTTTGTCTACTTTTTCAAAGAACCAAGTTTCTGATTTCATTTCTCCTTTCTATTGTTTTGTAAGGCTTTCGTTTATTTCCACTGTGATCTTTATTATTTTCTTCCTTCCACTCACTTTAGACGTCGTTCTTCATTTCCTAGTTCCTTTAGGTTTAAGATTGGACTGTTTAGTTGAATTTTTCTTGTTACTTGAGGTCGGCCTGTATTGCTGTGAATTTCCCTCCTTCCTATGAATCGTTTTGGCTGTGGCCTATAGATTTTTTGGCCATTATGTTTTCATTTTCATTTGTCTCAAGTTATCTTTTGATGTCGTCCTGAATCTCATTGTTAACCCATTTGTTGTGTAGTAGCATGTTATTTATGTGTGTTTTTAGTTTTCTTATAATTGATTTCTCGTTTCATGCTATTGTGATCTGCTAAGATGCTTGATATGATTTCAGTCTTATTACGTTTACTTAAGACTTGTTATGTGGCATAATGCACTGCAGAGTGATGATAGGGGACAAATGGGTGCCCTGAGAGCACTGAGGGAGGGGAGCCCAAATAAAATTAGGGGGTCAGGGAAGGCTTCCTTGAGGAAATGCCTTTCTAAACCGAACCCTGAAGGACGAGTTAGCCAGCTAGGGGAGCCAAGTGCTCAGGCTGTGCTTCAGGGTGGAGGGCACACTAGAGGGACAGAAGGTCATCTAGCACAGCTGGCGCTGGGAGTGCTGGGAGCTCAGGCCAGAGAGGTAGGAGGGCCAGCTCCCTTGTTGGAATGTGACTGTCTGTCTCTAGAGAACAGAGCCCTTGAAGATAATACCGAGCCTCCTTCGGCTCAGGCCCCCTTCCTGACAGAGCAGGAGCTGAGTGAATGTTGGTAGGTGTGTCGGTGGAGGCTGAGGTGGGGCGGTCGGGTGTGCTGTGACCTGGCCCCTGGCTAAAGCAGGTAAGGGGCTGGAGGTTGCCAGCTTCCCCGGCCACACCTGTCCCTGCCTCTGGGTCACCTGTGTGCTGTTGTCTTTCAGCCCTCGACAGCGAGTCTGCCTCCAGCAGCATCCGCTTCAGCAAGGCCTGCCTGAAGAACGTCTTCTCGGTCCTGCTCATCTTCATCTACCTGCTGCTCATGGCTGTGGCCGTCTTCCTGGTTTACCAGACCATCACAGACTTCCGCGAGAAACTCAAGCACCCCGTCATGTCTGTGTCGTATAAGGAAGTGGACCTCTATGACGCCCCAGGTAGAGCCTGCTGGGACCGGTGTCAGGGCGCAGGTCTGGGGCATCTGTTTGCAAATACAGCCTGAGCTGCCACTGCACTCCTAGCCCCGTGCTGGGTGCGACGGGCAGGGTGGAGGAGTCTGAGCACAGCCTGGGTGTAGGGACACCCAGAGAGCTGCCGCTGGCCCCCAGTAGAGTGTGTCCTGTGTCAGGGAGACAGGTGGACAGAGCCTGGAGTGGCCACTGCAGACTGGGGTGGGCAAGGAGCCGTTTGCACAGAGGCAGGATGTGAGCTGGGCTCTAAAAGATGGGAGGAGAGTTTTTCTGGGAGGAGGATCAGCAGAGCAGAGGTGAGTGTGGGGAAGCTGAGGGTTTCTCTGGCGTGGCTGACACTGTCCTGGCTTTGCTCTATCTGTGGGCTACTCTGTGTCTGGTGTCCTGGTCTCTGAGCTCTGCTGGGTCTGGTGCATGTGCTGCTCGCAGTGTTCCTGCCCCTGAGGTTGGAACAGCCGCCATCCGTAGAGCCGTGAGTGAGGAGCCTGGGGTGGGTAGGGGATGAGGGCACACCTGGAGCTCCAGGCAGAGCAGGAGATGAGAGACAACCTGAGATCTGGGAGCCCCACATCGGGGCCTCCCACTGACCCTGCAGGTGGTGCGGGTCCCAGGGATTGGCTCGGGTGCGGGGCCCCCTCTGCGTGCACAGAGCAGCGTTCTGGAGCCGTTTGCACAGAGGCAGGATGTGAGCTGGGCTCTAATAGATGGGAGGAGAGTTTTTCTGGGAGGAGGATCAGCAGAGCAGAGGTGAGTGTGGGGAGGCTCCTCAGGGGAGGCTCCCTGAGGAGGCCTGTGTCCTTCATTAGAGGAGGGCTTTCTGAGGGCAGAGGATGTGGCTTCCCCCTCTGTAGCCTTTTCCTTCTCCCTCCCCTGCAGTCACCAGGGAGTCCTGAACTTAGGCTGATGGAGGGTGTGAGCAAATGAACGTGACATGATTTTAGGGTGTGGTCAGGGCCTGTGCCTCCTGACGTTCACTTTTCCATTTGCGCCCCCAGGGATTGCCCTGTACCCCGGTCAGGCCCAGCTGCTCAGCTGCAAGCACCATTACGAGGTCATCCCGCCTCTGAGGAGCCCGGGCCGGCCCGGAGACGTGAACTGCACCACCCAGAGGATCAACTACACCGACCCTTTCTCCAACCAGACCCTGGTAAGGCTCCGGCGGGGCAGCGTGCTCTCTCGGCCCCGCACCCGAGGCCCAGGCTTCTTTCTGCCGGTGAACACGGGACAAGTGGGTCGTGGCTGTGGCTGGCTCACCCGCCCTCGGTCAGAGTGACCCTGGGGGATTCTGTCCTGCAGGAGAGGCCCGTGTGTCGGGGCGGAGTGGGCCCCCTACCTGGCTGCTGCGGGGGGAACGGACTGCCAGGGTGCTTTTGGAAAATGTCGATTCCCAGATTCCAGGCGAGGCCAGCTGGTTCATTCCGGGCGCGGGGCCTTGGGATTCGTATTCTGAAATAAATAAGCCACTGGGAGCAGGAGCGCTGGTCCGGGAGCCAGGACCGCAGCCGGCCCTGCTGTCTCGCAGCCCGTGGGACGCGGCGTGGGCAGCTGGGAGGGCGGCGCCTGCAGGGGTGTGAAGGCAGGGAAGGAGTTTGTATTTCTCACATGTTCCCTTTTGTGACCCATGTCCATGTTTCAGAAAGGAGTGAACCAGGCCGAGCCAGGTTCTCCAGACCCAAGAGGAAGGAAAGGTTTTTAGGCAGAAGAACTCGGACCCAGACTCACAGGGAGGGGCAGGGTGTTGTGTTGTGCCCCTGGGCAGTTACAGGTGTTGGGCATTTCCGGGGGTGCCACTGTGACGGAAGGAAGGCCGGATGAGGGAAGCAAGCTTCTGGGTGGCAGGGAGCCGTGAGTGGGTCTTAGATGAGTTTTGTTACTATTTATTCTAGGCTTCCTCCTAAAATCCCGCTGAAATGATTCCCACTCCTGTAAAAAATAGAATAAAATAAAATATCCACAGGAGCCCTGTGAGCCAGGAAAGGGTATCACGGGTTGACCAGACCGTTTGAGGATCAGGAAATAGAAACAGCAGGTCCAGTCAGGTTGGTGGAGCAAACAGATCGGAGGAAGCCCGTGCCTGGAGCAGATGCGAAAGGCCTGCTGCGGGGGCTCCTCAGGCCGCGGCCGCCCAGGGGCAGGCTGCTCGGTGCAGGAGGACAGCGAGGGGAGCCTGTGGGCTGGGCCTCCTGTGTGGCTTCTGCTGAGAGACATCCCCTCCCTGAGTACCACTCCCCCCCCCAACCCAGCCTGTAGCCCCGCCCAGGTCTCAGGTAGGAGGACCCCAGACCAGTGATGAGGCCCTGGGGTGGGACCTGCGAGAGCCTCTGTCTTCGCCAGCCCCTGGCCTTGTCCACCAGGAGGTCTGCTTGGTGGTGGTCCCTGTGGCTATCGCTGGAGTGGGCATCAGAAGCATGCCCTCCCCGGGGCCCACAGCTTTGGACACCCACTTTCTGCTGCAGAGGTGGAGGAGCGGCTGTGGGCTGAACGGTCTTGGACTAGGTCAGGGGTGGGCAAACTTTTTGACTCGAGGGCCACAATGGGTTCTTAAACTTCACCGGAGGGCCGGAACAAAAGCATGGATGGAGTGTTTGTGTGAACTAATATAAATTCAAAGTAAACATCATTACATAAAAGGGTACGGTCTTTTTTTTCAATAGTTTTATTCATTTCAAACGGGCAGGATCCGGCCTGCGGGCCGTAGTTTGCCCACAGCTGGACTAGGTGGTTGGCTTGTCGTTCTTGTGCCCCCGCACCTTGGTTTGCGGTGAGATGTCTTGGGAAATGTGTGGTCTTCTGGCTGTTTGCGTGCCCTCACGTCCACGTGGAAGTGACCCCGGTCTCATCTGGTCCTCCTTTGTCAGTCTTCAGATTCTCATTTATTTTTTAGTCTCTGGTGCCCTCGGTTTAATCTAGTTAATGTTGACCAGCTGCTTTGCCTGGCACAGTTGGGGGCACGCCTTGTCGGCCTGCAGGACCTGTGTGTGTGTCCTCGCGGCCGGCCAGGTTTCCCGTGCCCGTATGGTCAGCTGATGCCTCCTTTGTAGGTGGTTGTCACCATGCACTCCAGTTCCAGACAACAGTTTACGGAACGGTCAGAGCCTAGGCTAAGCTACTATACGAGAGCAGACGCCCCAAACGCACACAGTGGCTGAGACCAGAGAGAAGTCGGTGTCTTTCTCTGGGGAGTCCGGGTGTGCAGGGGCGGTCACTCTGCCAACCCCTGGGCGTTGTGCGGTCCTGTGGTCAGCACTGGGTCACGGCATGAGAGCACACGCCGGCCCCAGAGGTGAGACCTGGAGGGCAAGACTTCGAGGGCCTGAGTCACTGCACATTCCAGGAACTTGGTCACGTGGCCACGTCTGAGGCCGGGAGTGGGGCCAGCAGGCGGCAGTGCTCTGCTGGGGTCGGGATGGGGAAGCGGCCCTAGGGCTGCAGGAGGAAGTGGATCATGGAAACAGGACAGTCAGCGTCCTCTGCTGCCACTTAGCGTGCGGAAAGGCTGAGAGGGGCGAGGTGGGCAGAGAGAGACATCTTAGGATAAGGCAGCGATAACCAGAAGTGGAGCGACAACACTAACCTCAGTTAAAAAGGAATTCCAGGTGCAAAGGGTGAAAAGAGGGACGTGTAATATGGATAAGCGTTCAACTCCACCACTCTTCCTGAGAAGATTTAACGGTCACCATCTATCACTGCGTGCAAAGCAGCCTCCCAGTTGCATATTGTAGGCAAAACCTGTTAGAATAAAAAGTCCCATGACTGCCCTAGCTGGTTTGGCTCAGTGGATAGAGCGTCAGCCTGTGGACTGAAAGGTCCCAGGTTCGAGTCCAGTCAAGGGCACATGCCTGGGTTGCAGGCTCGATCCCTAGTGCGGGGCATGCAGGAGGCAGCCAGTCCATGATTCTCTCTCATTGATATTTCTCTCTCTCCCTGTTTCTTCCTCTCTGAAAAAAAAAAAATCCATGACCCCAGAGCATGTGTAACACTTCTCAGAAACTCGCAGGTCAGGCCGACAGAAAGTAAGAGAACGATTGGAAAGCGGAGTGCGTGTGGAGCGAGTGTGTCTCGGTGCCTGACAGTGTCTTAGGTGCTCTTCACGTATCTTAGAGCCTGTATAAGTCGATGTTAAGATATTTCTCCCCAAATTACTCTATCAACCCAATATCATCAGTTAAAAGTCCCAGTTGAGTTTTCATGGAACTGAAGCTAGTGTTAAAGTGCATGAGAAGAGCACGTGTACAAAACAGCCAGGTTTGGGGGGTGAGCAGCCTGAGTAGGCGTCCTGCTCAGTCCGAGGTCACAGCGGGGAGAACCCGCAGCCATCACACCTGCATCTCCATTGTGTGGGTTTCACACCACAATACAAGACGATCTAAATGCGAAAAAGGTTAAAAAAAATACAGAAATATAGGAGAATAGTGATATAATTTTGATTTTCCTTAGCAAACAAAACCCAGAAGCCTTAAAAAAAAAGATTTGCAGATTTCACATCAAATTTAGAGCTTCATAAAGCAAATGACATTATAAGCAGAGTTAACTGGAAAGTGAGCGAATGGAAGACAACATTTGTCCGTAAAACAGACGGCAGTTCCTATCCTTTCTCAACCAAGAGCTGCAGAGCGCAGCACAGCCGGGCTCCCTGAGGAGGAGCGGGCGGCGGTGCCCTGGGGCCACTGAACTTTCCAGGCCCACCCCCGAGTGTCCCAGGCTGAGAGTCCGGCTTCTGTCTCTGCAGAAATCCGCCCTGATCGTGCGGGGGCCACGGGAGGTGAAGAAGCGGGAGCTGGTCTTCCTCCAGTTCCGCCTGAACCAGAGTAGCGAGGACTTCAGCGCCATCGACTACCTCCTCTTCTCCTCCTTCCAGGAGTTCCTGCACAGGTGGCCTCTCCAGTTCCGCCCTATCTGCTCCAGCCCCGCCCAGCCCCGTGGGGGTGGGGGTGCAGGGGGGAGGCCGGAGGCTAGCGGGCCCTCAGGACTGCTGAAGCCCAGAGTCCTCTGAGGAGCCCGAGAGGAAGCGGGCATTCTCCCACTGGGGCCTTCAGGGGTCGGCCTGCCTGGAGGTGGGCGACCATCCCTCTCCATTTGGAAACCCAGAAGCGGAGCTTGGAGGAGGCGGTGGGAAGCGTCCTGGCGATGCCAGCAGGGAGACCAGATGAAGCAGGGGCCGTAGTGCGTGGGCCGCGTTGAATCCCACGTCAGGCCTGATGAGCTTGGACCTTTCTCCTCTGCCCTCAGCCCAGACAGGGTGGGCTTCATGCAGGCCTGTGAGAGCGCCTCTTCCAGCTGGAAGTTCTCCGGGGGCTTCCGGACCTGGGTCAAGATGTCCCTGGTGGAGACCAAGGAGGAAGACGGGCGAGAAGCCGTGGAGTTCCGGCAGGAGGTCGGTGGCGCTGGGTGGGTCAGCTGCTGGTCGTGCAGCCTGAGTGGGGCGGGGAGCTCCCCAGGGAGGGGCCTCTGTGCGGGGTCAGGCTGAGAGCGGACCCTGCAGGAGCTCACGCGCTCTGTAGGCAGCACCCGTGCCAGGCCTCTCCCTCTGTGACAGCCCGGCCCAACACAGCACAGCCCGGGGAGCAGAGAGCCCTGCGGGGAGCAGAGACCAGCACCTGACGCCACCGAGCAAGCCCAGTGCTGAGAGGCTGGCGGAAAATTACAGTTATGAAGTAGCAACGAAAATAATTTTATGGTTGGGGGTCACCATAACATGAGGAACTGTATTAACGGGTCGTGGCATTAGGAAGGTTGAGAACCACTGATCTAGAGGGTTGGGTATTTGCAGGGAAGAGAGACTAGATGCAGTGGCTCTTGAGTGTCTGGGCATGGTGGTCCATTGGGATGCAGGGGTAAAATACTAGCTTTCTAAAAAGAAAAATCACTTTTTTATAAAATACATTGCTTTTATGCAAGTTATTCTTTTTTAAAAAATGTCTGTTGATTTTAGAGAGCAGAAGGGCGAGAGAGAGAGACGTTGATGGGTTCCTCTTTGGGCACCCCAACCTGGGATCGACCTACAACCTAGGTACGCCCTCAGACTGGGGATCAAATCCGCAACCTTTCGGTGCCCGGGATAATGGTCCAACCAACAGCCACACAGGCCAGAGCTAACTTTTTAATTTATTGATTTGAGAGAGAAAAACATGGATTTGTTGTTCGCCTTATTTATGTGTTCATTGGTTGCTTACTGTATGTGCCCTGGCCAGGTTTGAACCCGAAACCTTGGTGAATGGGTAACCAACTGAGCTACCCAGCCAGGCCTTTAAAAAAAATTTTTTTTTATAAAAGAGTTTGAGTCAAACTGACATCATGTTTGGGGAACAATATCTCAAATCCTCTCTCTTTTTGTATTTTTTTAATGTAATTTTTCTATTTTTCAGTGTTTTATAATGCATATAGCAATGGAACAGCAATGCTAATATTACATCACTTCTAAAGTTACAAATATGTTGGGTCCATGTTCAGAAATTTTTCCTAATGGGACCCGTGTGCCTAAGGCTTTCACCCCACTGGCCTGGAGCTAGGAGATAGCTCCAGTTCCCCTCCCCCGTGAGAGCCAAGAGGAACTTAGAAAACGGCATGGCAGTGGGGATCCGGGGGGTGGGACAGGGGTGCTTGTCAGTGACCACCAAAAGCATGGCCACACCCCTATCGCTACATCCATTATAAAACATTGAAAAATAGAAAAATTAGATTAAAAAATACACAAAGAGGGAAGATTTGAGATGTTGCTCCCAGGCATGATGTCAGTTTGACACAAACACTTTAACAAACTCTTTCGGGCTTCCACCATGGCAGTGGCTTTCTGCCTCTTGCCTGAGTCCACACCCACACCCCCATGTGTCCATGGCTGGAGCCTGCAGAGGCCGCGAGGAGACGGGCCTGTGCTCACACCCTCTGCTCCTCCTTGGAGCCGGTCCATCTGGACCGGGCTCCAAGGGACAGCGTTAGGAAGCGCTGGGTTGGAGTAGGACCCACTCCGGTCGACGGGGCTGTCCTTGGCCAGAAGCCACACTCTTGTCCGGGTCTGGCCCTTCCTGTGCCCGGCTCCTAGGACTGCGCCAGTAGAGCTTTGGGAAGGGCATGGAGCCAGGTTTCTCCAAGGCACAGCTTTCTTCCTGCCTTAGGATGAAACGGCTCCCAGGACAGTAGGCCCTTACGATATTCCTTGTTTGTAAGATAACTCAGACCCTGGATTTCTACTCCCCTTTCCTCCAAGAACGGCAAGCCTTTCCTGTGTGGGCCCAGCAGCTGAGAAAGGAGCTTCCGTGTGTTCACCTCACAGCAAGGTGCCGTCCCATCCACCAGGCTCTCCTGGTAGCCCCAGGTGTGACCTGAACCCACAGGGGCCCAACCCCGCCAGCCTAGACGTTGTAGAACATTTTATGTGCTTTTTATTCCAGTCTCCGTTGGAAGCCTTTGGCAGGGCACAGGAACTTGAACACAGTTTCAAATGTTTTATATCAGGTTTTAAAGTTTAAGGTCTTTCATGTGTATTGCTTCCTGTGATCTCGGGGCTCAGTGAGGAAGGCAGAGCAGAGGCTCAGTTCAGATGCTGAGCGCAGCCCTTCCGGCTGGGGCTGGGCTCCTGTCTGCTCTCCCTGCCACCACGCAGACCCGTCTGTCATGGGCAGCCAGGTCTCCCTGAGCACAGCCACTCACGGTTCACGGGGAGCACTCTCCACGTGGATCCAGGCGGCACTGGTCCCTGTCGACTCAAAGGTTAAAATGTGCAGCTCTTAGGATTGAGTATTTTGAAGTTTAGGATTTTTATGGCTTTTAATTGTGAGTCTTACACAGTCTTACACTTTGAATATGATTTAATCAGTGATGATCCAAAAACACTTATTGTTCATCCCAAATCCCCCTCGTTTCCCCAAAGAACTATGGAAACCACGGGAAGGCCGGGCTCTGGTGCCAGGGTCAGGGTGTGGTACGTATGAGATGTGGGGCTCGCTCCTCCCAAGATGGTGTGAGGAGAGCCACGGTCTGAGACCCCCTGGCCATGCCTCCCTTTCCCGTGGCCCCAGCCAGGTGACAGTTTCTCTCCTCTGTTCCTAGACGAGTGTGGTCAACTACATTGACCAAAGGCCGGCCGCCGAAAAAAGCGCCCAGCTGTTTTTTGTGGTCTTTGAATGGAAAGATCCTTTCATCCAGAAAGTGCAAGATGTGAGTATTGTTTAAGATGAAGAGGCTCTTCATCCCCTTTCCTCGCCCAGATCAGTTGTGCTGGTGGCATTCGTGGTCTGTGTCATTTGTTTAATTGGTCTTGTCTTCGTCACTGGACTGTGGCCTCAGGAAGGTGGGGACTTTGTCTTTTGTTCATCATTTATTTGGTGTCTAGCACAGTGCCTGGCACAGAGGAGCTGCTCAGTGGTGATATTAATTGAATGACCCGAGCAGAAAGCATTGAGCTGCTGCTTGGAAGCCATTCTTTTTAAATGGTTGTCTGTAGGATGAGAACTTTTTTGTGATAAGAGAGAACAGGAAGGTACAAATAAAAAATTAACAGAGTATCAGTTAATGCCAGATTCTCAGACTGAAGGGGCACTAATGAGTCAGCTTTGCCAAAGGAGCATTCGTAAGACGCCATCCACCAGAGCCAGTCCCAGAAACACTGATTGGCGTTCAGCTCATCACACAATGTCCTGGCGTGGCCTTGCTCGGAGAAGGCATTTCAGAGCCAGGACTGACACAGGGAAGGTCTCTGTGACACGGGCGTGCACCACGGCCACCCACCCGCACCATTATCCGTGCATTGGCCCGGCTTGTGCGAGGCTTTGGGAATCAGGACTGGGAATCAGGACTCTGAGTAGAGTAAATGCCTTCAGCTCTGCACATAAATCGTGTGAGCAGACATTTTTATCCTATATTCAGTGGGCGGTGCTTGTAATGGGCCGGTGCTCAAGGCCTGCCTCGCGCTGTCACTCAGCTTCACAACGGTCCCCAACAGTGGAGGCGATGCAGCCGCCCAGGGTTCAGGTGGGCTGAGGTCGCCCTGCGAGACTGAACAGTGCTCTGTACCAGCATGGGGATCTCATAAATCCAAATAAGAGGTTGGCCGTGTAGAGTCCAACTTTCCGGAGGGAGCCACCTGTAGCTGTGAAGGGACCAATTCCAGACAGCCAGTGCCTCTCAAAGGAGACAGGGGTGGGGTGGGGGGGGGAGGTAAATATCTGCTACGTCGGAGGGTTTGGCTGAGTGAACGGAGAAAGGCTCGGAGGAGCTTGGAGGATTGGTAGCTCTAGGCAGGAGGAAAGCATACAGGCGGGGAAAGGGGCACAGCCTGGAGGCAGGGGTCCTGAGGGGAGTGTGGAAGGACGGCCACCGGACTGGGCGGGGGGAGAAGTGTGAGTCACTACGAGAGGGGAGGAAAACAAGAGGAGCTGCTCTTCTTATGGGTTTAGTTTTGGAGAAATTTGTCTTAAAGCAAGGTCACTGGTTGGGGGCCAAAAACATTAAAGCTCAGTACTGAGTATCTTACTTGTGCATGGCTATTTTAAAGCGTTTTTTTCTTTCGGAATCACTATGTTGTAGGGAGGGCTTAGTGTTTTTCCCCTCACACTGAACTGTGGACATAAAAGTATGACGGAGTGTGTGGAGTTACAGTTTTAGAACTCAGGTGGTTTTCTCGTCACCCCATTGATACTGGTATCACCTAAGACTCAAAACTGAAGCAAACTAATAAACTTGAGTTGGTTCTGTCTTACAGATAATCACAGCCAATCCTTGGAACACAATTGCCCTTCTCTGTGGGGCCTTCTTGGCATTATTTAAAGCAGCAGAGTTTGCCAAACTGAGTGTGAAGTGGATGATCAAAATTAGGAAGAGATACCTTAAAAAAAGAGGTCAGGCCACGAACCACATAAGCTGAAGTCACCTTGTGCATGGAACTGCCCACATTAATGGAGGTTCTCACCACTTCCACTTTGATAAACTGAGCTACCAGCCTCCTGAACTCACCTGGAGAGATGGCCCTGCTGGGAGGAGCTGCTGGGGAACAGATCCAGTGGATAACTTACAAGTTATTTAAGCACTTAAATTATTCAGGAAGTTTTGCCTAGGACATATGAATAGGGTTTGTGGAAGATGGAACTAGGGCTGGTTTCTGAAGGTTTGTCGACTCTGCCTTTCTTTCTGGTTTGGTATATAGCTCAGCTACAACAGGCTGTTAAGGCTCTGTGTTTACCTTGGGCTTTTCCCCCGAGGTTTTTAAGTGGATGGACAAGGGTGTGGCTATCGAGATGTGTAGGTCACGCTTTGAAACCTGAGCACTTTACACAAGGAAAGACAAACACCCTTATGTCTCTGGCATCTCTGCTGTTCCCATCGTCCGGTCTCTGACAAGTTTTCTCCTTTGTGAAATGTTAAATGAGACCTTTAAAGCTAATACTATAATTAGATTTCCTGTGGACTCACTAGCCATCTCTCTGGTTAGAGTTTTTGTTGATGCAGGTATAAGAGTTGAGTGATTAACACGCAAAAGCACTAGTGTGAATGTACAGAGTTTGCCTATTCAATGTATTTTGATGATTTCATTAACAGGTAAATAAAAGTAAGGTTAATACAAAAGGAATCAGTGTGCCAGTATGAATGTGTTAAATCAGTAGGCACCAGTTCACTTTCCTTCTGTGGCCTCCAAATAGAAGGTGGTGTGAGCCTGGACTCCCGAGATGGATGGACCTGGTCCCCGAGGTATGGCCTGACTGCACCCAGGGAGGAGTAGGGTGGGCAGGACAGTTGATGGGAAGAATGATGGCTCAAGCACCATGCATCAGCTGTTAACTCTACAAAACCACCCGAGTATTTTTCACATGGTAGCCATTGGCTGATTTAAGGTTATGAAATTGTTTCCAGAGTTTTAAATTATTTACATGCCCTTTGCAGCCAAAGAGGACTTGGTAGCATTTCCTGAATTTCATAATCTGCCTTTAGGTAACTCAAATGTGTGACTGGGTATTTTTTTAAAATCTCATGTCTAACTTAGCAGCATGAAGCTGGTTTTTGGCTGGATTATTAAAAGTGAACTTGTGTACAGAAATATTCCCTGCTGCTTTTCTATGCCATAGAGCAGCGGTCGCCAACCTTTCGGACCTCACGGACACCGGTTGGCGACTGCTGCCATGGGCATGCAAATTCAAACTTTAGCCTAGGTCTCCTCTCTAAAAATCTTGCTGTAAGGCAAATGCAAAGCCAGGCATAAAACCATACATTAACAGTATTGAAAACCAGATGTGTATTCGTAAAGTATCTCTGAAAATGACACACCACTTTAATATTAGTTAATATTTATAAAATGGCTAATAAAATTTGCTCCAATGAACAGCCTAAAACTGAATTTTCTATATTGTGGAAAGTTGAGACCTCTGAATTGTGCTTTAGAATCAGTAGATAACTAGGAAGTGAGCAGTTCTAACTCATCAGAGAAAAGCAGCTAACAACTATTAGCTGCAGCCTGCCGAAGTCCACTCTGGCTGCTCTTCAGTAAGAGAGGTGTGCGCCTAAACCGTCCACAAATGGACAGTGAGCCCCAACGTTCACTGTCGGGAAAGGCTTGCCTTTCACTCTTGTTCTGCAGTCGGATCACTCTTCTGCCTGCGCCGCCCCAGCTGTCCGCAGTGCCGGCTGGCCGTGGGTCAGTGCGGAGGATCCGGCAAGAGCACCATGGTCTGGATGTCTCAGGTAAGGTGGCTGCTTGAGAACACCATGAAATATGAGCCGCAGACTAAGAAGGAAGCATTCTCGGGAGCCACAGAGCGACAGGGGTTGCTTTTACAAGGACCTGAGGACTGTGCAGAACCTGTGCTAAAGCTTTCCGTGGGTATGAAAGGGTGGAATCAGACACCAGTCGTTGAAAACTTTGAGAACGCCTGACCTCTGATTCTGCTACAATCTCCCTGCCCCTCACAAAAACTGTTATTTATTACAGATTTTCAGATTTATCCTCCTGGGTCTATTTAATTAAAACATTTAAGGTGAGTAAAATCCATCCTCTGAACATAAAAGGACATGAAGGATATCCTAGAACTTAGGGTTTTATGCAAATATTCTATAAAACAGATATACGTTAATAAATGGCTGGAACACTCAATCTGGCACAATCTTCCTATTTTTTTAGACTATATCCTGCAACTTGCCTTAAACTTTACACACACACACACACACACACACACACACACACACACACATATGAATGATGTATGTATATATATGAAGGGGGCAGCTTCTTCTGAATGCCTAAACTTAAGAGTTAAAAAATGCAGTGATGAGATAAGGCAAAATACAAACATAGACTTTATTAAATGCTGCTCAATCCCCCAATGAAGATCTTTCATTACAAAACAGTTTTCCACACAACTGCAAGTTAAGAGATTGGAATGGTACTCTGATAACAAAATTCATGAGAAATACTTGACCAAGTAAAAACATACAAGACCCCTATAGTCAACCTTCTTAGAACGCTACAGAAGCCAACTGCAGTTCTTTAAGTAAAGCCAGGCAGTGGCAAGGAGCACTTGGTGTCTCCACACTGTGGGACACGACGCCCCCATCAGGAGGGACTGGAGGAGGGCAGGTGCTGAGGGCTGGAAGGGCCCTGCCTTCAGCCATGGGGAAGGGGAGGAAGAGGAATGAACTGAGAGGCAGGCTGCGTGTTCACCTGCGCTGCCCCCACTAATCTGTGCTCATCATTTGGGAGTTGCAGATAAGGGAGATACTCATGAGGAGCAATCTGAAGAATTTGGTTTACTTTCCTAGCTTTTATTTATAAGTTGTGCTTTAAAAAGCCTGGAGATTTAAGTTTTTTGCTCAAATTCCAGAGTACAGTAATATTTCTAATGAAGGGAGGCTTTTGGCAGGTAATTCCTCCCATCATATTTCTGAGAGGGACAAAGGGAAAGGTAAGGATTATACCTTAGTTTTATTTAGGAAATACTTTTTTCCTAGGATGTAACTAAGGTCTGCAGCAATGTGAAAAGCACATTATAAAAGGGAAAAATATACAGAGCAGACTACTATATCTATGTGCAACACAATCAAAATAGAATTCAAGTCATAATTCTTACCACCCCCCATAATTATCTCACTCATATTATAGATGATAAAGTTCATTTCTGTGAAACTTCAGATGTGACACAATAAATCAATGATTAGACAAACGTTACAATATACTGCGGCCATGAGATAGCACAGGGCTATGTTTAGTCCATATATTTTTTCATTTACAGTTGCCAGAAAAAAATTGACCTTTTAATTATACTGTTGAGGTTTCATGATTTTTACATTTTTTAAAAAGTGTACAAAACTGTGCCTATCCCACAGAGGTGGCATGTTTCTCTTTATTCATCACTTGTATTGCTGAGAATACTGTGCATGTTGTAAGCACTGTTCTGGTTTTCTAGAGCTTTCTTTAGTTTTAGCTCCTCTAATTTTTTCCATAATTCTTCACGTTCCAATTCCTTCTTTTTCTCTCTGTAGATAAAGCAAAATTTTATTTCAGAACCTGAAGAACACAGTTTGGCAATTTGCTAGAAAACAGTTCATCCACATTGCACTTCAATCCCTCTACTAAGGTGTCTGAGGACAATCGTCTGGAGCACCTCATTACTCCTGCCACTCTTTTACATCTGCTGCTCCTGTGCCAACAAAAGTTACTACCTGCTCTGCCTCTTCTACATATTCTCTCTACCACCACCGTGCCCACTATATCATTGGTGCTTTACAGTTTAAAAAATACTTTAAATTGAAAAAAATTTTTTTAACTATCAATTACAGTTGACATACAAAAGTGTATTAGTTTTAGGTGTACAACATAGTGATTGGACATTTACAAAACTTACAAAGTGATCACCCTGGTAAGTCTAGTACCCGTCTGACAACATACATAGTTGTTATATCATTGACTGTATTCCCTATGCTGTACTTCACATCCCTGTGACTGTGTTTGTAACTGGCAATTCGTACTGAATCCCTTTACCTTTTTCACCCATTCCCCCAACCACCCTCACATCTGGCAGCCATCAGTTTGCTCTCTGCATTTTATGAAACTATTTGTTCATTTAGTTTGTTTTTTAGATTTCATAAATTTAGGAAAACCAGATGTATTTGTCTTTATCTGACACAATTCACTTAGCATAATACCCTCTAGGTCCATCCAGGTGGTTGCAAATGGTAAGATTTCATTCTTTTTTTGTGGCTGAGTAATATTCCATGGTATAAAACAATCTTTTTCCATTTGCCTTATTAATGAATGCTTAGGTTATTTCCATAACTTTGCTATTGTAAATAATGTTGCAATGAACATGGGAGAGCATACATCTTTTCGAAATAGCATTTTGGATTTCTCTGGATATGTGAAAGTAGAGTTGATGGGTCATATATTTATTTTTAATTGAGAAATCTCCATACTCTTTCCTTAGTGGCTGCACCAATTTACAGAGCACTGGGTTCTTCCTCCCCTCCAGTGGGGACTCTAGACTCGGGCACATGAAGCCATGTCACCAGCCACCACGAATCATCCATGTTTGTGTAGAATTTCCGTTTTCAAGGGGATTTCTCAACATCATATCCTCTCCAATGCTTGGTTGTCAATTTATTGATGATAACCCCTCTGATAGGTGTGAGGTGATATCTCCTTGTGGTTTTAATTTGCATTTCCCTGATGTTGAGCATCTTTTCCTTTGTTGGCCATCTGTATGTGTTCTTGGGAAAATTTCTATTCAAGTCCTCCATCCTTTGTGTGTGTGTATTAAATTGTATGAATTCCTTATGTCGTTTAGATTTTAACCCCTTGGCAAGTATCTTCTATTCAGTAAGTGGTTTTTTTTAAATTTTGATGTACGTACTTTGTTTCTCTTGTTAGAGGACATATCCAAAAAAAAAATTACTAAGACAATGTCAAAGGGCTTATTTCCTATGTTTTCTTCTAGGACAGTGGTTCTCAACCTGTGGGTCGCGACCCCTTTAGGGGTCGAACAACCCTTTCACAGGGGTCGCCTAAGACCATCGGAAAACACATAATTACATTTTGTTTTTGTGATTAATCACTATGCTTTAATTATGTTCAATTTGTAACAATGCAAATACATCCTGCATATCAGATATTTACATTACGATTCATAACAGTAGCAAAATTACAGTTATGAAGTAGCAACGGAAATTTTATGGTTGGGGGTCACCACAACATGAACTGTATTAAAGGGTTGCGGCATTAGGAAGGTTGAGAACCACTGTTCTAGGATTTTTATGGTTGTGGGTCTTAAAATCCATTTTGAGTTTATTCTTCTATATGATGTAAGAAAGTGACACAGTTTTATTCTTTTGTATGTGTCTGTCCAGTTTTACCAGTATCATTTTTTTTTAAAGAATGTGGCATTACTCCATTGCACATTCTTGCTTCTTTTATTATAGATTAAGTGGCCATATAGGTGTGGTTTATAATTCTGGGCTCTTTAACCTGTTCCATTGATCTATGTTTTCATGCCAGTACCATCCTGTTTTAATTACTATAGTTTTGTTGTATAGTTTATTAGGTAGCATGACACCTCCAACTTTATTCTTTGGCTCTTTGTAGTTGTATATAAACTTTAGGATTATTTGTTCTACTTTTATGAAAAATGCCATTGGTATTTCGATAGAAACTGCTCCTCTATGAGCATAGTACATACTTCCATTTATTTGTATCTTTTCCAATTTCTTCAGTGTCTTAGTTTTCTGAGTATAGGTCTTATACTTCTTTGGTGAAATTTATTCCTAGGTATTTTATCCTTTTTGATGCATTTGTAAGTGGAATTGTTTTCTTATGCAACTGATTTCTCAGCATTAATTTTGTATCTTGCTACTTTAGTTCTAATAGTTTTTTGGTGGATTCTTTAGGGTGCTCTCTATATAGTATGTCATCTGCAAATAATGACAGTTTTACTTCTTCCTTTGCAATCTGGATACCTCTTATTTGCTTGTCTTATTGCTGTGTCTAGGACTTCCAATATTCAATAAAAGTGGGGAAAGTAGACATCTTTATCTTGTTCCTGATCTTAAAGAAAAAGCATTTAGCTTTGCACCACTGAGTATGATATTAGCTGTCTGTTTGCCAAATATGGCCTTTCTTATGTTGAGGTATGTTCCATCTATCCTCACTTTGCTGAGAGTTTTTATCAAATGCTTTTCCTGCATCTATTGATATGATCATGATTTTTATCCTTCATCTTATGTGGCATATCACTTGATTGATTTATAGGTGTAGAACCATCCCTGCATCCTAGGATGAATCCTACTTGATCATGGTGTCTGATCTTTACAATGTATCAGGGAATTCAGTTTTCTAATATATTTAATTAAAATTTTTTTTTTATTTCAGAGAGTAAGGGACAGAGAAAGAGAAACATCACAGATGAGAGCGAGGAATTGAGCCCTCAACCCGGCCATGTGCCCTTGGCCAGAATCGAACCTGGGACCCGTTCGTCCCCAGGCTGACGCTCTACTCACTGAGCCAAGCCAGCTAGGGCTCAGTTTTCTAATATTTTTGTTAAGGATTTTTTACATCTAGGTTTATCAGGGCTATTGGCCTGTACTTTTGTTGTAGTGTCTTTGTCTGGTTTGGAAATCAGAATAATGCTGGCTTTATAAAACAAGCTTTGGAGCCTTCTCTCACCTTCAACTTTTTGTAATAGTTTGAGAAGGATAGGTGGTAATTCTATGAATGTTTGGTAAAATTCACCTGTGAAGCCATCTGATCCAGAACGTGTTTGTTCGGAGTTGTTTTTTGTTTTGTTTTTTGGCTTTGATTTTTCATTGGTTGTAATCAGTCTGTTCAGATTTTGTTTCTTCAGAATTCAGTCTTGGAAAATTATATGTTTCTACGAATTTATCCATTTCTTCCAGATTGTCTCTAATTTGCTGGCATATAGTTCATAGTATTTTTTTAAAGGATTTTTAAAATTGATTTTTAGAAACATTGATTGGCTGTCTCCTGCAGGCCCCTTACCAAGGAGAGATCCCACACCTGTGCATGTGCCCTGAATGGGAATTGAACTGACCATCTTTCAGTGCATGGGATGATGCCCAACCAACTTAGTCACACCAGCCAGGGCCATAGAATTTTCTTTTAATCCTTTATATTTCTATGGTATCAGTTGTCACTTCATTCATTTCTGATTTTATTTGGGTCTTCTTTTTTTTCCTTAATGAGTTCAGTTAAAGGTTTATCAATTTATATTTTCAAAGAACCAGCTCTTGGTTTCATTGATCTATTGTTTTTTTAAACTAGTTCATTTATTTCTGCGCAGGTCTTTATTATTTCCTTCTTCCTACTCACTTTGGAATTTTGTTCTTCTTTTTCTGATTCCTTTAAGTGTAAGGTCAGATAGCTTATTTGAGGTTTTTCTTTTCATGAGGTAGACCTGTATTGCTATGAATTTCCTTACAACTGCTATATCCCATAGGTTTGGGGTCACTGTGTTTTCATTTGTCTCAGGGCATCCTTGAATTTTATTTAGCCTCTATGTATTTGAGTGTGTTTTCCAGTTTCCTTCTTGTAATTGATTTCTAACTTCATACCACTGTAGTCC
>NW_006296279.1:1383615-1388824 GCF_000327345.1 Myotis davidii | reverse complement strand
TACTTCTTTGGTGAAAACTTTTGTTGTAGTGTCTTTGTCTGGTTTGGAAATCAGAATAATGCTGGCTTTATAAAACAAGCTTTGGAGCCTTCTCTCACCTTCAACTTTTTGTAATAGTTTGAGAAGGATAGGTGGTAATTCTATGAATGTTTGGTAAAATTCACCTGTGAAGCCATCTGATCCAGAACGTGTTTGTTCGGAGTTGTTTTTTGTTTTGTTTTTTATGGCTTTGATTTCATTGGTTGTAATCAGTCTGTTCAGATTTTGTTTCTTCAGAATTCAGTCTTGGAAAATTATATGTTTCTACGAATTTATCCATTTCTTCCAGATTGTCTCTAATTTGCTGGCATATAGTTCATAGTATTTTTTTAAAGGATTTTTAAAATTGATTTTTAGACACATTGATTGGCTGTCTCCTGCAGGCCCCTTACCAAGGAGAGATCCCACACCTGTGCATGTGCCCTGAATGGGAATTGAACTGACCATCTTTCAGTGCATGGGATGATGCCCAACCAACTTAGTCACACCAGCCAGGGCCATAGAATTTTCTTTTAATCCTTTATATTTCTATGGTATCAGTTGTCACTTCATTCATTTCTGATTTTATTTGGGTCTTCTTTTTTTTCCTTAATGAGTTCAGTTAAAGGTTTATCAATTTATATTTTCAAAGAACCAGCTCTTGGTTTCATTGATCTATTGTTTTTTTAAACTAGTTCATTTATTTCTGCGCAGGTCTTTATTATTTCCTTCTTCCTACTCACTTTGGATTTATTTTGTTCTTTTTCTGATTCCTTTAAGTGTAAGGTCAGATAGCTTATTTGAGGTTTTTCTTTTCATGAGGTAGACCTGTATTGCTATGAATTTCCTTACAACTGCTATATCCCATAGGTTTGGGGTCACTGTGTTTTCATTTGTCTCAGGGCATCCTTGAATTTTATTTAGCCTCTATGTATTTGAGTGTGTTTTCCAGTTTCCTTCTTGTAATTGATTTCTAACTTCATACCATTGTGATCCAAGAAGATACTTGATATTATTTCAATCTTCTTAAATTAACTGAGACATGTTTTACATCCTAACATGTGGCCTATCCTGGAAAACATTCCATGTGCACTTGAATGTATATTCTGCTGCTTTGGGTGAAATGATCTAAACATATTAATTAAATCCATTTGGTCTAATTTGTCTTTTAAGCACCACTTGTCGATTTTGTCTGGATGATCTATCCACTGATGTCAATAGGGTGTTACAGTCCTCACTATGTCTGTGTTAACAACCTTTCCTTTTATGTCCAATATTTGCTTTATATATTTTAAGTGCCCCTACACTGGATGTGAAAATGTTTACAAGTGTTGTAGTCTCTTTTTATATTGGTCCTGTTATTATGAAATGTCCTTCTTTGTCTCTTGTTATAGCCTTGGTTTTAAAGTCTATTTTTCTAAGTATTGCTACCTGGTGTTTTTTTTGTTTTTTGTTTTTTAATATTACCTTTGAATGAAATGTCTTTTTCCATTTCTTTACTTTCAGTCTGCGTGTGCCATTTGATCAGAAGAGGGTTTCTCATATGTATGGGTCTTGTTTTCTTATCTTTCAGCCACCATATGTCTTTTGATTGGAGCATTTAATCCATTTACGTGTAAAGTAATTATAGATAGGTACTGTTACTGCCATTTTATTACTCATATTTTTTATCCTACCACCCCTATTTCTTAAAGAAGTCCCTTTAACATTTCTTGTATTACTAATTTGGCAGTGAACTCCTTCAGTTTATTTATTTTTTTGGGAAGCTCTTTATCTGTCCTACAATTTTATTTTATTTCGTTTTTTTAAAAATGGCTGCTCTGATGTTATTTTTAAAATATATTTTTATTGATTTCAGAGAGGAAGGGAGAGGGAGATAGAAACATCAATGACGAGAGAGAATCATTGATCAGCTGCCTCCTGCACCGCAACCCCCCCTCCCCCCCCCCCCCGGGGATGCGAACCTGCAATACAGGCATGTGCCCTTGACTGGAATCTAACCCAGGACCCTTCAGTCCACAGGCCAATGCTCTATCCACTGAGCCAAACCAGCTAGGGCTGTCTTACTATTTTAAATGATAGCCTTGCTGGGTAGGTCCTTGCTTTTTATCACTTTAAATATTTCATACCAGTCTCTTTGGCCTGCAGAGTTTCTGTGGAGAAATCAGTTGACAGTCTTATGAGAGCTCCCTTGTATGCAACTCACTGCTCTTAAGATTCTGTCTTTAACCTTTACCATTTTAATTATAATGGTCTTTTCTTAAATCCTCACCTGAGGATACGTTTTATTAAGCTTTTTAGAGATGAAAGGGGTGGGGGGAAACAGGGAGCAACATCAATCAGTTGCCTCCCATATGGGCCCCTACTGGGAATCGAACTGGCAATCTTTTGGAGTACAGGACTCTCCAACTGAGCCACCCAGGCAAGGCTATGATGTGTCTTTATGTGGGACTCTGGGACTAATATGACTATTTCTTTCACCAGTTTAAAAACCTATTTGAGGAAATAATGACATTATTTCCTCAAATAGGTTTTTAATCCCTTGCTCGCTCTCTTGTCCTTTGGTACTCCTATGAAACAAATGTTATGTTTGATGTTGGCCCAGAGGTCCCTTAAACTATTCTCATTTTAAAAATTATTTTTGTGTTCCAATTGGGTATTTTTTACTGTCTTCCAGATCTCTGATTCATCCCTCTGCTTTTTCTAATCTGTTGTTGATTCCCTGTAATGCATTCTTCCTATGTTCCATACATATCTCTCTTCTGAACTTCTCAATGAGTTCATCTATTCTTTTCCTAAGCTCACTGAACATCCCTTTTACCAGTATTTTGAACTCTGCTTCTAGTAGCTCGCATGCCGCCATTTCGTTTAGTTCTTTACTCGAGTCTTGTCCTATTTTATTTGGTGCGTGTTTCTTTTTATTAGGTCAATCTATATCTCACAGTCTTGGCAGTTATCTTATGTAGTTGGGGCCCTTGAGATGGGTGCTGCAGAAGTGTCCTGATTGCTGTTGGCATGTCAGTGACTATAGCGGATAAACTGCTGTGCGGGTGCTGACTCCATGTAGCAGGAATTGCTCTAGCGGGGCTCTGGTGTGAGCTGAGTCTACCCTTCAGGTGTGCTTTTGTGGAGCTGGTTGGGTAGTGATGCTCTGGTTTGAAATGAAGTTGGCCAACAGGTGTCTTGGTTTGGGGTGGGGGGTGCTCCAGGGCAGGCCCATGTTAGCCATTTGTGCCCAGCTTGGGGCCATCTGGTGGGAGCTACAAAGTGATTTATGGTTGGTTGTCACTTGTGCTGGGTTTGGGCAGCACAATGTGAGCTGAGATCTATGGCTGCTTAGCTTCCAAGAATGTGGGCTTATAGTTCTGAAGTTATATATGATTTAAGGGGACAGAGGTGCTGACCTATGCAGATTAAGATACAATGATTATTCTTAGTCATGTTTTCTTTCCATCTGTTCCTGGGGCTCAAACTATATGCCTAATATATATTCCTGTCTAAAAGAGGGCTATTTAGAAGAAAAAAATGCATTGACTTAGTTATTGGTAGACTAGGATGGCCTTGAATAAAACTGCTTTTTCTACTTGGCACAAGAAAACCATGACTAATGGAAATAGATGGGCTTTTCCAAACAGAATAGGTAATACAGTGGGGCCTTGACTTACGAGTGTCCCGACTAATGAGTTTTTCGAGATACGAGCCGTCTTGGCCGATTTTTTGCTTTGAGCTGCGAGCTAAAATTCAGGTTATGAGCCAGCTTCAGATACCCCACCGCTAGTTGGCACAGCGAACGTCCCAGTGAATGCTACAACATCAGCCCAGCATCACGTGTCTCACTTGTTCACTTCTTGATTTGACATATGAGTAATTTGAGTTACGAGCTCCGTCATGAACGAATTAAAGTCGTAAGTCAAGGCCCCACTGTATACTCATTAGATGCAAGTGGTAGCTATTATCCTCAAATGACAGGTGGGCTCAGGTACAGTGGTTACTCCCACCTGAAATAATATGAGTGAGAAGGAAGTGATTTTTAGATTAATCTAGGAAATTCTCCAAAAAAAAGGTAATCACTAAGCCAAGTTCCTAAATGCTGTGTATTATCATTATGTGAATTCTCTCTTTCCGTAAGTGAACTATGCTGACTAGGATGTTAGCATCTACGTTCATCAGGTATATTGACTTACAATTTTCTTTTTTTGTCAGTATCTTTATCTCATTTTAGAATTAGGTTAATGCTGGCCTCACAAAATAAGCTTGGGAGTCTTCCCTCCTCTTGAAATTTTTGGAATAGTTTGAGCAGGATAGGTGTAAGTCCTTTTTTGAATGTTTGGTAAAATTCACCTGTGAAGCCATCTGATCCAGAACGTGTTTGTTCGGAGTTGTTTTTTGTTTTGTTTTTTATGGCTTTGATTTCATTGGTTGTAATCAGTCTGTTCAGATTTTGTTTCTTCAGAATTCAGTCTTGGAAAATTATATGTTTCTACGAATTTATCCATTTCTTCCAGATTGTCTCTAATTTGCTGGCATATAGTTCATAGTATTTTTTTAAAGGATTTTTAAAATTGATTTTTAGAAACATTGATTGGCTGTCTCCTGCAGGCCCCTTACCAAGGAGAGATCCCACACCTGTGCATGTGCCCTGAATGGGAATTGAACTGACCATCTTTCAGTGCATGGGATGATGCCCAACCAACTTAGTCACACCAGCCAGGGCCATAGAATTTTCTTTTAATCCTTTATATTTCTATGGTATCAGTTGTCACTTCATTCATTTCTGATTTTATTTGGGTCTTCTTTTTTTTCCTTAATGAGTTCAGTTAAAGGTTTATCAATTTATATTTTCAAAGAACCAGCTCTTGGTTTCATTGATCTATTGTTTTTTTAAACTAGTTCATTTATTTCTGCGCAGGTCTTTATTATTTCCTTCTTCCTACTCACTTTGGATTTATTTTGTTCTTTTTCTGATTCCTTTAAGTGTAAGGTCAGATAGCTTATTTGAGGTTTTTCTTTTCATGAGGTAGACCTGTATTGCTATGAATTTCCTTACAACTGCTATATCCCATAGGTTTGGGGTCACTGTGTTTTCATTTGTCTCAGGGCATCCTTGAATTTTATTTAGCCTCTATGTATTTGAGTGTGTTTTCCAGTTTCCTTCTTGTAATTGATTTCTAACTTCATACCACTGTAGTCC
>NW_006296279.1:1355322-1380201 GCF_000327345.1 Myotis davidii | reverse complement strand
ATTTTATTGATTTTTTACAGAGAGGAAGGGAGAGAGATAGTTAGAAACATCGATGAGAAACATCGATCAGCTGCCTCCTGCACACCCCCCACTGGGGATGCGCCCGCAACCCAGGTACATGCCCTTGACCGGAATCGAACCTGGGACCCCTCAGTCCGCAGGCCGACGCTCCATCCACTGAGCCAAACCGGTTTTGGCTATGCTGACTTTTAAAATACCACCTGTTTAAATGGGGAGCTTAAGAAAAACCCTATTGTGCAAGGAGTAGATGAGGAGTAAAACTCACTATGGAAGCCCATGGGGACAACGATTTTCATAAATATATAAAAAGTCAAATTGTATAAAATAGTGCTATGAGACTGATGAAGTCTAAGGCTCAGAAAGAAACCAACAGAAGATTTCTGATTCACATTAAAATCATAATCTAACCATTAGGGGAAGTTTACCTGGAAATAACTTAAAAGTGTTGAGACTTTCAAATTATAATGCTTAATGCAATTGATTTTTTAAACATGATAATTCTACCTTGGAGAAAATACCTTATTATACTGAATTACATTCAGCTAACCTAAAATGTAGTTTAAAATGTCAAATACCTTTGTCTTTCAGCTTTGTATGAACTAGTAAGATCATCGAAAAGCTTGCCATTCATTTCCATTAGGGTTTTCAGCACATTGTAGACCAGTGCTACGATGGTCCTAAAACGAAAAATAAGCCAGTGCTGGGTTATTGATGCCTCTAAAAGGAAATGGAACACTATCATCTGTGAAAGTAGTTAAATGTTGGCTGGTTCACTCAATCTGTTTTAGAGTTGAAAAGAGGAAATGCTACAAGGTCACATAACCAGTGGTGGTAGAGATGGTTTGTCTGATTCCAAACCCTATCCTCACCAATGTATCATGTTCAGATTAAACTCTCACTAAAAATGCTGTGATTAGCTTCATATCAGCTCTAGAGTCTCAGACCCTGAGTAACAGCAGCTTTAAAAGGACACGAACCCAGCTGCTGTGGCTCAGCGGTTGAGTGCTGACCCAGCAAACAATAGGTCGCCAGTAGGGGGCGTGCAGGAGGCAGCCAGTCAATGATGTTTCTCTCTATCCCTCTCCCTTCTAAAAATCAATAAAAACAAAACGAACATGATGTCATAGAAGTTAGAATATATGCCATGTAAGCATCACTTATATGACCTTAAGCACTTCAGCTTCTCCTTGCCATAGTGCTACCTGCAGATATGAGAGTGTTATTAGCAGCAGGTCAACCCCACTTGGCATTTGCAGTCATTTGTGCATCTCCACAAATATTAGCTGGGTCTGACCACATACTGATCTGGTGCAGAATGTCATACTATAAAGTCCTACCTTCAGGGAGATTTGTAATTTTAAATTGAAATTAAGTACAAACATATTTACACTTTATAAAGGTATATACTATGTGATGTTAACCTTGGAATAAGTTCCACATCTGGATAAGCTTTATGTATGAGTTAGACACTTACGGATTCCAGTGTTCCTTGGAGATTTTGTACAAACTACCAAACATAATTGGCAGAATTTTATCAATATTCTCCTCAATCAAACTAAGAATATATTCATTATTCCAGAAGTACAACGCCCTTTCTGCAACCTGAAAGAAATATTTATCAATGTCAAGAACAAAAGAGAAAAGAAATAATATAAAATAAAAATGACTTTGCTGAGTACATCATACCTGAAAATGAGAACTGGATACACACTTAGATATTTGCTTAAAAAGGGGCTCTTCAATTTTTTTGAACTGTGTTGGTTCAATAACATCTAAGATTTCTTCAATTTCTCCTAAAAACATCACCTAGGTTAAAAAAATTTTTTTAAGAAACATGACAAATTATATGATGTTAATATAGAAAACATTAAAAGGAGATTAATCTCAGTGGACAAAAAAGGACTTTAAGGTTATTCTATCAAGTCTCTCAAATCCCCTAGAAAACCTGCTCAGTAGCAGGGACAAAAGAAACATGGTTTATAGCCCTGAGAGCAGTGTTTTAATGTGTGAATCAAGCCTACCTCTTTCTGGCTGCATGTTTTTGGCCAAAATTTCAGCAATCCTCTGATCACCTGCAAAAGGAAAAGTTTAGCATGAATTAAGCAATGAAGTTAGTTAATTCCAGGAAATTTTAAGTAATTGTGATTATACCAATATTCATTCTGAAGTATTATCTAAGTGTATCTCCAGATTTTATTAATTTTGTTTACTGAATGCCTCTGTACCAGATACTGTTCATGATTTTCATGAAGCAGGAAGATCAACGTAAGTTATCAATTAGACATAAATAAAATAATTTCAATAGCAGTAAGTGCTACTAACTACTAAGACCATAAAGGGAAATATAATAACTGCTGGGCTGAGGAGCATAGGTTATTTTAGGGAGAAACTAAGGGACAAATAATTCTTATTTAAAACTATTATGAAGCACCAAAAAGCCAGAAAGCTCCCCAATTTATTTCATAGCATAATTTTGATAACCAAACTAAGTTAATACAAATTTTTGCAACTAAGTGAATCCAACAGCATATTAACAGAATACTATCTGGCCAATTATAATTTATTCCAGGATGGTTCAACTCATAGTTGTAGATTATATCTCAAAAAAATTTGAAGTTATTGAATATTATTCTGATAAAATTTTACTAAGACCGAACTAAGAACTTATCAGAAACCATCAGTCATCATTATCAGAAAGCATTATACAATGCTTTCTTAGAAACCAGGCTGTAAAACTATCTGGGCCTGGTGCTTTTGTGGATATAGATCTTTGACAGCCTTTTAGGATCTGTTATAGTTATTGATCTTGTCCAGTAATGAAGAACACTCATTCAAATTAAAACTGGAGAGAACATTGTGCTGGAGCTAATGCAGTAAGATGAAAAGGTTTTGATGAATAACTTTGGAAAGGAATATCAGAATTATATTTGTCTAAGTATATATTAATTATACATTTTTATAATTTTAAAATAACTATTCCTAAATGGTTAGAAAAAAATTACTAAAATGAGTAGAAAAATTCAATATATGGTCAGATAAAAATCAATATACCTTTATAAAACAGTATCAATGATAATCAAATGAAAGTGCCTTTCATAACAAAAAGTAATGTACAAAAAGAATACAATTGGTAAGAAATGTTTAAGATTTATACAATGAAAACTATAAAACATCATTGAATATCATGAAAGACTAAGTAGATAAGATGATTCAAGATTGTACAAATATTTCTTCTATACTTAATCTATAAATTTAATATAATTTCAAACGCCAAATGGATTATTTTCCGAAACTAGAAGCACTTATTCTAAAAGCTATAAATGTAAGCAAATAACCATGAATGGGATGGAGGGAAAAGAGGGAAAATTAATGGAATGGAACCTGAACTACTGATACCAGCAACTAAAACAAGATGGTATTATTATTGAAACTGACAGAAGAGACATAAAATATAGTTATAACTAGATAGACTCATATATATATATATATGTAATATATATATGGTTTAAATATATGACAAAAGTTGCATTTCAGTTCCATGGGAAACAGATGAATTAGTCAATTAAGTAGTAGTACCTAAGACTGGTGGCTCACCATTTAGAAAAAAAAAAAAAAGTAGCTCCTTTGGTAGGCTGACACTTAAAATAATCTCCCAAGATCTTTACTTCTTGAATTCAGTCTTCTGTAATCCTTTTGTGTGGGCTGCCCTAGTGACTTCCATTCCACTAGCAGATTCTAAAGCCTTCTCATCTTGCAACTTTGGTAAAGCAAGCTGCTATATTTGGAAATGCCCATGTTGACAAGGATTTGAGGGTGGCTTGTGGCCAACAGCCAGGTAGAAACTGAAGCCCTCACTCAGTCCAACAGCACTTGAGGAACTGAATTTTCGACAAACACGTGAACTCGGAAGCAGATCCTTCCTCATCTGAGCCTTTATATATGAGGCTGGACAACACCTCAACTGCAGCCTTCTTGTAAGAAACTCTACAGCACAGGACCCAGCTAAGTCATGCCTGAATCGTGATTCATAGAAACTATGAGATAATGTTTTAAGCCACTAAATTTTTAAATGTTATTCAGCAATAGAAAACTAATACAGTTCCTTACCCTTGTCACACAAATTTCGATATCAGTTGGTGTTTGTATGTGTACCCTAACCTCTAGAATCTATGAATGTGATTTATTTGGGCATTGGATCTTTACAGATATAATTAAGAGTTAACCCCTTCCCCAACAATTTTTTTGTTAAAAACGTTTCTTTTTCAGACTAATTTTTTAATTTTGGTTCTATATAGTATTTTTGATGCTGGTTATGAAAACAGTTTGTAACTCATCTTCCTATAAACCATATTTTTTTACCATATTTTCTTAGTATACTCGTCGACGACTGAAAAAGAACATTTTGTGAAAACGAGTATACACGTTTCTGCCGGGGAAGGGGTTAAAGTCACCCTGGGTTATTTGGGTGGGCCCTAAATCCAACAAATAATGTCATTTTAAGAGACACAGAGACAGAAGAGGCAGCAATGGGAGATTGGAGAGATGCAGCCATAAGCCATGGAAAACCTAGAGACACCAGACACTGGAAGAGGCAAGGAACGGACTCTCCCCTAGAGCATCTGGAGAGAATGAAGCCCTGCTGACACCTTGATTTTGGACTTCTGGCCTTCAGAACTGTGAGAGAATAATTTGTTATTTTAAGCCACCAGGTTTGTGGTAATTCGTCATGGCAGTGCTAGGAAACAATTATAGATGGGATAAAGTTTTTTATAGATAAAAACTAAATCCATAAAATAATCAGAATGTAATACTACAGAATATTTTGATCATCTCAAAGGGTATAATAAGGGTTTTTCTTAGTATGTCGGTAAGGCCAGAAGCCATAATGATGAATACATCCCATTACATAAAATTTTTTTTTAATTCTTTAAGGCAAAGTTAGTTAAAAACTACATTCAAAATTAAAGAAACACTTCAAATGGACAAAAAATATTTGCAAAATATAGGAAAAGGATAAAAAGGACACAAATATAAATGACCAATAACCATATAAAAGGATAGCTCAATCCCTGTGATAATGAAGAAGCCAATGAAAATACTTAATATCTATTAAACTAACAAATTTTAATATCAGCAAAAATTTTAAAACTTAATATCCTGCTAGGGTGATAGAAAACAGGCATCTAAATTGTTCAAACTCTGTGGAAGACAACTTAGAACATGTTAAAATTTCCATGTATTCTTTGGCTAATTGGTTTAACAAATTTACTTGCAGTAAAATTTTTCTTATTTTGGTATACTGTTCTGAGGGTTTTAGACACAGATTTTTTTTTTTTGTAACCAAAACCACAGACAGGACACAGCACAAATCCAACCCCCTAAAGCACCCCTTCACCCAGCAACACGACTGTAACAATGAAAACTGCCATAATTGAAGTGCCCATTAATAGAAGATTAAATATGTTAGGGTAATCCATAACGGAATCTGACGCTACCAGTGAACAAAATCAGGTTCATATAGAAAGATATTACACTTCACATTATATTGAGATGAAAACAACAACACTGTCGCACCATTTATTTAATCTACACATAAATGTACAAAAATTTTGTAGAAATATGTTCACTTGTGTTTACCTCCACATTGTGCTTTCTGATTTTGTATTATGTGAACCAAATTAACACACATTACTTTCATAAACAGAAATGGAATATAAAAAACTAGCCACAGCTTATTTATAATTTTTAGGAAGCTTTGATATGAATGCCAGGTTTCTAGGAAATGAATATTAAGGCTGAGACCCAAGTAACATGGTCATAATTTTGGTGCTGGAATAGCCTATGGTAGAAACTGTAAGATCTCTCATATCTACAGATCTTTATGACTTGAAACATATTTTTCTTTGTCAACTTAGACATTTACATTATTATCTCCTCATCCTGCTTCTATTTCCATTAACCCAACTCATCTAAGCCAGATTTCTGGCCATCATCCATCTTTAAAAAGAAATCATCTCCCCTAGCCACCCATGTTCATTTAATATGTTTAACTTATATCTGTTTACTTATTCACCAACATAAACCATCAGTTATGTTACAGGCTTTCTTTGTCTCAATTTTAATGAGAGTTATGGATTTGTATTAAGTTTTAATCCACTTTAGAAACTTAATGTGGCTTCATGTACAGACTGGGCTTTCTAATTCTTCTGATTTGTCTTTAAAAAGTATTTTTAGCTGTTTTCAGAAATAACTGCAAGTCTAAAAAATCAAAATATAAGGGAGTGGGAAAAGCATATTTTGTTCCATTACACATGCAAAGGTCAAATCAAAGGGAGAATTCTAAATACATAAGTTTTCCAACCACACCTAGGGATAGCAGTTTAAATCCTTGAAATCTTCTGCAATACTTCAAAAACTCTTAGTTTAAATATTCAGATTTAGGATACCTAGAAAGTACTATCAAAATTTAATTCACCAAGGTTTTTTATTCTTTTATACTTGCCTATTTCTCCCTACCATCTTTTGTTTTTCTTGAATCTTCAGTTAATTTTCATAACATTTTTATTTTTTCCTGAATCTTCATATGATAGTCAAATAGTAAGCAGAATTCAAATAGTGAATTATTATGCTGATTCATAAACAACCTTTATTCCAAGATTATATCTTATGCTCCAAAGGCAAGGAGATGTTTACAATCCCAATCATGTGGTTTGTCATTAATAAGAGGGAAAACCCTATTTGAAAAGACAAAACAAAACTCAAGGGAATAATTTTGGGGCTTCCTCAGTATGTTTTAATTTTAAAAGGTAAATGAAGATTAAAAATTATCAGTGAAGATATCTCTATAAAATTTTAGTGCAGTCATCTCAACTACTATGTTAATATTAATTTATATTTAAGTTATTCAAGACACATAACTCATGAGAACTCCTGTTTCTAATCCTATTCTTTGAATGCAGATTAACCTCTCATTCCTTGTCAATGATTTTAGTTTAAAGTACATTATTACTACTGTTGATAACTCTGTAAAGGTATATAACAGTATTAAGAAAGGTACAATGAAATGCTCCAATGTAGACCCAAAACGTAAAAATAAATAGACCACTTACTGGTTCTGTTAGTGTTGTATCTTTCTCCAGGAACTGTACAACACAGTAGGCTAACTAAAATGGAAGGGACAGTTTATAAATATTACTGAGTGAAGTAACATTTAGTGATGCAGGGTTTTTATATTTAACTAACAAAAACGATTACCTTATTTTGATGAATTTTACTCTAGCTTAATCTCAATACTATATAAAAATTAGTATACTCACAATTGTGTAAATGTTTCACCTTGAAAGGAACTTCTGAATATGAAGTTAATTGAAATAAGACTAGAGCTTAACATTTTACTTTTTCAGCATGTATGCCATGCTGATATATTATTCTCTAAGTAGTAATCGAGGAGACTAGGTTATTGCAGCTAAACAGAACACTGCAGTTATGTGGGATTTATTCAATGCCATTTAGTTAATTAGGTCAGGGCCTAGACTAGAAAAGAGCTTGACATTTTCTTTCCTATGTCTATACTCAATATGCACTGACCTTATTTAATAACACTAAAAATAATATTTTAAATTATAAAATTTTATTTTCGGCAACTTAAAAAGAAAATTGCTTAAGTACACTTAAAATTGCCATCTCAGTACTTCTCAATTTCTCTGCCTTTATATCAGTTTCTGAAACAATAATTCATTTCACTTTAAAGTTTTCTGAAGCTTACCTGAGCATGAAACAAAGCTAATCCTTTTGCAGTATGCATAGGAATAAGAACCTTCATTAGAAATTGTTTATGTTCTGCTTTCAGTGGCAATGCAAAGCCATTGATAATACTGGAGGGAAAAAAAGGCAGGGGGAAGGGTTAAGTAGTTACTACTTTATTTCTAAAAGTTATTATATCCATTCGTACATAAGGAACTGTGCTCTGCTTTAATCCTGGTGTTGAATTACTTGCTCATCTTCAAACTACTTTAGGCAGACTATTGCTATTAAGTTTTTAAGTCATTCAATGATCCAAAAGTCAACTAGGACTACCAATTAATGCTCCAGCGAGTAATTTCTATCTGCATGTCCTACATAAGCTCAGCACTTTATACACTGTTGCCTTTTTTTTCCCTCCCTAAAGCCAGAATCAGTATCACAATAAGAATTTTTAATATTTCTGAAGTAAATGGGTTGTTTCTCTTATTTTATTGAAGGATCTTAAACTAAGAAGTAATTCTCTTCATAGTCATTCTGTTAACTACTAAAGATTTTAGCTTCCTCTAGTACAAATACAGGGGTCTAAACGTTTCTCAAGTTAATAAGGAAGGCAAAATGTTCATGTAAACTAAAAGGCTGTAGATTCTTCTAAAAAGAACAGATGGATTAGGAATGGTCTATCAACATATGAACAAGAATTCTTATAACTTCATCAAAAGATTCACTGTAGCTTATTTCATCTCTTCCCAATCAGAACCTATAAATTTCTGAGGCAGTCTGGCAAGATAAGGCATAAAACATGCCACAGCTTCAAATGCAAGAAGCCTATTCTGAAACAGATGTCTTGCATGGCAGTACTTTAAAAATGCTGACCCTCCAAAAAAAACTATAATAAGAATTCAGTTGAGAAACGATGTCTTGCAGTCTATATATAAATATGATAATTTCTCTACCCCCAGCTAAGATTTTAACACATAAAACATTCAAAGTTACTTAATTTTTAAAAAGAACAAGGAAAAAACAAAACACAAAACTGACCTACCTTCCTAATATTTCCAGGAGTTCAGCAACACCATTGAAATGTTCTGTTTCATATATAAACCTGAATTTAAAATATAGATGTAATGAAAAATAAAATATCAGAAAACTAAGAGAAAGGCAGAAATAAAGCCCCAAGGGTAACTATAAGAACTGTACAAGACTGTTGTAAGAATTCCTTGTAAACGTTTTTGCCCCAATCAGTTACTTCTCAGCAATCTTATAAAAGAAAGTCTATTTCCTACTAAACCAGATGCTTAAAAAACAACAACAAAAAAACCCCCTCACCCAAGCATATGTTTATTGATTTTAGCTAGGAAAAGGAGGAGATTTGGGGGGGAGGGGAGAGGAGAGAAACATTGACTGGTCGCCTCCCTCACGTGCCCTGACAGGGAATGAAACCCACAACCTTTTAGTATGTGGAATGACACTCCAACCGCCGAGCCACCTGGCCAGAGCTAAACCAGATACTTTTAAATATTTCATATTTAAGCATATACTTTTGTTAAAACTTGCTATATGTTAAGATAATATTTTTTCACCTGGAATATTTTATTTTACTTAAAAATTTTTTAAGATGTGCTTCCTCGAGGAAATACTTTTTAAAATAGGAAAATCCAAGAGAAAGGAACTCACATATAATAAAGCCACCATTATCCAGAATTCTCTAAACCTAAACTACACAGGCGGCATAGCTTTCCAAGATTAAGATCACCCTTAAAGCAGGGAGGCAAATTCAAAGAAACACAGGACAGGGGGAGGATGGCACAGAACTGGAGAGAGATGCTCTTTCTGTAGTTGTTACCATGTGGAAATGCTAGCCTAATTTTGCCAGATCTTCAATTTAAAAACAAACATACCAAACCTGAAGTGTGGGTATTAAAGTGAAACTAAAATAGACTATCACTTATAAAGTAGCCAAAAAAATAGATCCCATATAAATTTAATTACCTTTATCAGAAAATCAAATGAAAGTACTTCCAAGAGCTACTGATTTAAATAGTTCTTAAAAATTTTTCAAACAAAAAAACTCAAGGAAATAGACCAATTCTCCTCACAATAAATCTTACATGTGAATAACATTAGTATTACCTATTAAAAACTTCATTACTATTATCCACATAGATGAAAAGTAGGTTATAAATTTCTACAAAGTTAGAGGCAATCAAATGATGTCCACAAAATGGGCTAAACATGACTCAAATACTAGCAGTTAAAGTTCCAATTTCAGATGTTAAAAGTTAACCTAAAGCAACTGGAATAAAAAGAAAATATGAAAGGGGATAAAAAGTACCATATATGAATATATGACCAATTTACCTGAGGAAAATGTTGTTAATTTGTTTTCTGATGAATGCTCTTAGTCCAAGAAATTTCCCATAAATTCGATGCAGAACAGTCTTCAGGAAGTCACGTTCTCTGGGATCTTCACTATCAAAAAGTTCCAGGAGCTTTAAAAAAAAGCTGAGAAATTACTTTTTAAAAATAATCAAGCTAAAACTTCACTTTATTTTAATACTGATTTTAGATAACCCATGAAACCTTTTTTTTAAATTTAAAGATTCTGCCTTATCATATTGGTTTTAGTCTTGCTAACTAGTGAAGCTAAAGAAAAGCTTAGGGAGAATTTCTCTTCACTTACTTCATTTCAAAAAATGACACAATAAATAATATAAACACTTCAAAAAGTGCACTTTTTTTGCCCTGCCACTCATTTTAAAATTCTATCCCACTCTTAACTACTAAACATGGCCCATACTTTATAGTTTTGAAATTTAAGAGTTTTTAATACTTTTTGATAGTCAAAATTACATACAAAAATGTTAAAGCTTGTAGATTGCAAGTCATTAAATGAAGTTAAAATACATGTGGCACATGTGTATTTTCGATTTACTAAAAAGATGCACACAAATCAAGGCTTTTCTTGTGATTTGACACAAAAAAATTTTAAGTCACCATGCCAATAGCTCAAAAATTAGTATTTAGTTAATAGGATAAATTATTGTAGATATATGCTAACAGTGTGGAAATCATTCATGAAATAACACTGTAAAGATAAGACCACAGATTTTGATTTAAAGTCAGCTAAGCAACCCTGGCCAGGTGGTTCAGTTGGTTGGAGTATCATCTCATACACCAAAAAAGGTTATGGTTTGATTTTGGGTCAGGGCACATACCCAGAGTGTATACAGGAGGCAACCAATTGATGTTTCTTTCTTACATCGATGTTTCACTCTCTCCTTTTCTCTCTAAAATGGCTGGAAAATTTTAAGCCAGTTCAAATTGGCCAAATCATCATTTTCCTATACCTTTACACAACTCTTTAGCAAAGGTAGAATAAATGAGATCTTCAAAAAAAGTCAAAAGCTCACATTTTTAAAGTGGTAAACTGAATTTCTTCTGCCAAAAACATATTACTGTAGCTGGAGTTTCTTAGGAAAAATTATAATCTCTCTTTAAGAATGAAGTTGTCAAGGAATTTTATGTTCTGCACTTAAGTATTGATAATTACAGTTAAGATAGCAAGCTCTGAACCTCATTGGAAGTTCTTTTTCCATTCTGTCCTGAATTACATGTAATTGTGTACATATGTAACTCTTCTACAGAGTATTTTTTTGTGGATAGTGATGCCTTTTGTCGTGTTTATATTCCCCTAAACAAATGTCTACTTAGTTTGCACTCTTTGTTCACGAGCTTATGGAAGTACTGTATGAGGCTCCAGTAAAACCATCTTTGGAACATGAGAATTTGTGTTAATATACCTAATAAATTCAGCTCAAATTATTCTAATTAAAAATGACTAAACTGCCCTAACCAGTTTGGCTCAGTGGATAGAGCGTCGGCCTGTGGACTGAAGGGTCCCAGGTTGGATTCTGGTCAAGGGCATGTACCTTGGTTGCGGGCATATCCCCAGTAGGGGGTGTGCAGGAGGAAGCTGATCCATGTTTCTCTCTCATCAATGTTTCTAACTCCCTATTTCTCTCCCTTCCTCTCTATAAAAATCAATAAAATATGTATTTTTAAAAAAATGACTAAACTGCTCATTTAACACACATATGCAAGTTTTTGATGATGGGTTACTTGGAAAATATGCTTTCAAATTAATAAAAGTGGCCCTTAATTAAGGTGGTCATGCCTAATTCAAGTTGATCCTTGGGGAAAATATTTAACTAGAGAACAGTTGTTATCTAAGTGTCAAATCTATTTAAAGAAACCTATTTTGAAATATTATAATCTAAATACATTTATTGAGATAATATTAACACAATGAAACACACACAAAACTAGTACTCAGGAAACTTTCTTATTCTGGCACTGATAGTTTTATTTAACTGTGCTTATAAGAGTAATTTATAACCCATGAGCCTATTTCTTCATTGATAAAATGAGAAAGATTGAAACCAATTTTGTTTTGTTTTTTTAAGAGAAGGTCAGAGGTCAGAGAGTGTACTTCAAATCCTGATTGTGCCATCTGACTGAAACTAGACATAGTCAAGCTCTATCTATATAGACAGTGCTTGGCACATAAAATGTACTCAATAATTCTTACCTTCCTTCCTTCTTCTGAAACTCTATGATCTGAACATAACCTGAAACTACACAATTATTTTCTTCTCTTAAAAAAATGAATTGTCCAAATTTATACCTTAGACTCTAAGACTTAATATTTATCACCTAATCAAATAATTTCAAAATGCAAAAGCAGAGAATCCCCATACATACTATGTAATAGAACAACACACTAAGAATACCTCAGTGAAGTGATCTGTGAAAGCAGTCATACAAACTGCTAGAAAACAAATGACTGGGCCTTGGCTTCTCAGCTAATTCAGGCATTTAGAGTTAAGGTGGAAAATGGGTCCCACTATACTAGTTTTTATTCTTGTTCCCCTTAAAATCTACTGAATAATTCAGCAACTAAAATGCCTCAAGTTTCAGACTGAGGAAACATTAAGGCATTTGTTCCTCTCAACCTGCTATTATTTTAAATACAATTTAATATGGCATTACTAGAGTTCCTTATTATACTACTAGTGGCCCGGTGCATAAAATTTGTGCACATTAAAAGGGAACTAGAGGAAATATTTTAATATTGCTATTTGCCCCTTCTCTATAATAGAAGTGTGAGAGATAAAATTAGTAAAATGTATATGAAAATCTCCCTCCTGTCAGGGCTATGGGACCTAGAGTTAAGTCCCCGCCCACGACCGGCACACACTTGAAAAACGCAGGAGACCCAGACCCAGCCTGCCCCAGCCCTGTCAAGCCCCTCCAGGCGGGGGGCACAGCCTTAGGTCCCCCGGCGCCAGGGCGGGGGGCATGGCCTGAGGGTCCCTGTCAACCCCGCCAGTCAAGTGGCACAGCTTGAGGTCTCCTGGCCTGGCGCGGGGGTAGAGGGCGTGGCCTGAGGTCCCTCACCCCAGCCAGGCACCATGCAGCCTCAGGTCCCTTCTGCTGTTCAGTTGTGACGTTATAGTGTCCTGGATAATTTGCATATTCCTCTTATATAGACAGATGCTAGAGGCCCAGTGCATTCATTTGTGCACCTGTGGGGTCCCTTAGCCTGGCCTGCACCCTCTTGCAATCCGGGACCCTTTGGGGGATGTTGGACTGCCGGTTTTGGCCTGATCCTCGCAGGCCAGCCCAGCCAGGGAGGAGTCTGAGCCCAGGCCGGGTGCTGCACCGCTCCCGCTCATCCCATCCCCACTGCGCCTGCCACCGCCACCGCTTGGTGTCTTGCCGCGGAGGCAGATGAGGTTCGTACTCTTCTGGCATCTGAGCCTGGCATCTGGCACCTGTTGGTCAGCTGAGCGGCGCTCCTGCTGTGGGAGTGTACTGACCACCAGGGGGCAGCTCCTGCGGCGAGAGTCTGACCCCTGGTGGTCAGTGTGCATCACAGCGACTGGTGGTTCGGTCACTTAGGCTTTTATATACATACTAGAAGCCCCGTGCACAAAAATTTGTGCACTGGCAGGGGAGGGGGGTCCCTCAGCCCAACCTGTGCTCTCTCACACTCTGGGACCCCTTGGGAGGTAACCACCTGCTGGCTTAGGCCCGCTCCCCTGGTGGCAGATGGCACACCCAATCCCACAGTGTCTGCCCCGTCTCCCCCGGTTGCAGATGGCAGGCCCAGATCCCACGCTGGGATGGGCAGCAGCTCAGATCATGCTGCTGCCTGCCCTGCCTGCACACAGCAGGCCAGGATCTCGCCCTGGGGCAGCGCAGTGGGATTTGCCTGCAGTGTGCAAATTAGCCGCCATCTTTGTTGGCGGCTAATTTGCATATTATGCTAATTAGTCCATGGGAGGCGTAGTGAAGGTATGGTCAATTACCATGGTTGTCTATTATTAGATTAGATAGATTCTTTCTGTAGCACAAAAGAGCTACAAAAGATAAATATGCATTCAATTGCAATCATCAAAATAACAGTTTCATTTAATCTGATTTTTACTTGTGAATGAAAGAGACATTTTACCTGTTAACACACACCTAATATTTCTTCACAATTCATGAAGAGCTACTTAAATGGCTGAAGGACATATTCTTGACAAAGTTCTTTATCAATATATTCACAGCAGTTAGAATACTTTATATGAGGGTCAGGGATAGTTATAAATAACCAAAAATGAACTCCAAACATGTGTAACTCTTGTTTATAGAATCTTTATCATAGGGAATACACATGGTGGGAGAGGGTAGGAAGGGTTCTTGTAATAATTTTAATCCTGGCCTCAGCAGTGAGTTCACTGATTCCCTTTTATCCATCTTCTTATCTTTCTTTAAAATGCAAATAACTCAAATTCCTGATACTTACATACCTACAAGTATTTCAAAAGAGAAAAATTTGGTCTACCTCACAATTTTGTTTAGGGCCAGCCAATTCTACATAGTTAAAAAGAGGCCTTTATATTGTTAAAAAAGATTTTGAAAATAAAAATGATCACATTTTGAGAAATTAATTTTGAGGATGTAGGTTCCAAAAAGAACTAATAACCAATTTATATAAAGAAAGAAGGTGTCACATATGTTTAACTTTATTCCTTTTCTTCTTAAAGGTCCTATTTTATCTGTGGTTTAGGAACTGGATGACTGGAATGCCCAAGGAAGGAAGGGGAAAGGAACAGGGAAAGGTAATTGATGCTTTTATGACGGGAAAGTAGTCTAACGGCCCAATTGCTAAGAATGACCCCATTTCCATTTTCCCCTGTCATTTCAACATCACAATGCTTAAAACATGTCAAGTTCAAGTTCAAAGGATTAAAATTAAAAGGTGTATAATTGTCATACCAAATTTTCTCAGTTAGGTGTTACAGAAAGGCTTGCTTTTCTGATCTTTACAAAATAACTGGGAATCTAGGATTGGATAGGTTAATTTGATTGACTTCGTTTGAAGTTAATCCTTTCTCTTTAAAATACTCTTGCATTCTCAAAGCTACTTAATTTTTATCCTAATTGGCAAGAATAGTAACTGCTGTTAAAATTGAAATAAACTATTAAAGTTTTGAAAGACTATTTTATTTTAATCACAACTTAATAAATCATTAAGACATAAGAATGCCTTACCTGTTGTACAAATTTCTGATCAATGTATCGCTTTGCAATGCTAGGCTGGAAATCAGGGCTTTCCAAAAATCTTAAGAAGAATTCATATACCAACTATGAGAGAAAATTAAATAAAAGTTAAGATGATGCCAAAAAATATTACCCTAAGTTAATGTCATACCAAAACCACACTTCCCTTACCAACAAGTAGGGAAATTTCAGATCTCAGAAAAGAAACAAGTTGTAACAGTTTTTTAAAACTAAATACACACAATTTGGTCTCATAAGCTGTAAATTTTGAGAATTGTTTATTGCTTTACATCACTCATTGAAATGTTAAATTACAGGAGCTAGAAAATAAACATGGTGCCTATTAAATATTTAATTAAGAAGACTACTTTGCAGCCCATATTCACTGGGAAAATATTCTTTCTCCAGTGGACCACTAAACTACCTCAATTTAATCTCCAGAGTTTGTTAAATACAGAATAAAAAACTCCATCCAGATAAGAATAAACAGGATTATAAGGGGCAACGTATGAATAACAATAAAGTAAAATAAAAAATTTTCAGGTCTTTATTTAAAACTATAGTAGGGGGAAAAGAGTTAAATTGAAGCCAGCATACCTTATCCACACTTGGGAAATAATGAACCAAATTATAGAAATACAGAGCTCAGGAAGGAATGTCTGTTCACCACAGTGAGTAAACAAGAAGTTACATCAGGCCTTCTACTTAAAAAGTGCCAGGATCTTAAAAGTAACAGCAAGCCCGACCAGTGTGGCTCAGTGGTTGAGCACTGACCTATTTTCATAGGAGGTCACAGTTCGATTCCCGGTCAGGGCACATGCCTGGGTTGCAGGCTTGATCCCTGGGGGGGGGAGGGGGGTAGTATGTGTGCAGGAGGCAGCCGATCGATGATTCTCTCTCATCACTGATGTTTCTCTCTCTCTCTCTCTCCCTTCTCTTCTTCTCTGAAATCAATAAAAAAATATATATTTTAAAAAGTAATAGCAAACGTTCACTTACTGCCACAAATCAGAAAAATACTATCCAGTCAACCTGCCTCCATTACACCTACTCTATCTTTCAAGGAGAAAGGCAAATACACTAAAGTTTTTTGTTGTTGTTGTAATCTAACAGCTATGAAAGGCAGAAGTATAGTCCAAAATGTACCTCAACTTATTAGTTATTAAACTATATATCAATCTGGCACCCTAAAAATAAAAAAAGAGGATTCGATCCCGAAGTAAAAATAGTCATTCAATAAACATTTAGGCCACATATCTGTGCCACTAAAGTAGTGATAAAAAATGAAAAATAATGCACAAGCTGCCTGTATTCCAGGCCAATACAGCAGGCAAGCCTCCCCTAATTATCTAAAACAGGAGTGGGGAACATCTGGCCCACAAAATCATTTGGTCTGGCCCTGCTGAGGCAATTAGGGGTGACGTAATTAAATGTCTAACCAAATATAGCAGGCTAATTTTTAAATTGATAATTTTGTATAACCCTTGAATGATCCAAATGGCCTTTGGTAGAAAAAAGGTTCACCCCTGATCTAAAAGGTATACAGAAAATTACCGTTTTTTTTTTCAAGAGTTCGTGTTTTATTCATTTGAGAGAGAATCATCAATTGATAAGCTGCCTCCTGCATGCCACCTACTGGAGATCGAGCCCACAGCCTGGCATGTGCCATGACTGGGAATCCAACCAGCAACCTTTTGGTGCATGGGACTACGCTCAACCAACTGAACCACACAGGCCAGGGCAGAAAATTACTCTTGTTGGTCCTCAATAAATATAAAGCAATAATACTTAGGGGGAAAAAACTGTTGCTCATTAATAATCATGAAATACTATAAGATACGACTAATCTCCAACTACTAAAATGACATTTCTTTTGTCCCTTCTTCCACTGCTCATTAGCATTTCCATTACAGTATGAAAAAGTAAAGAGATAGTAGTAGAGATACTGAAATACTAGATACTGAGATAATAGAGATACTGAAAATTAGTACATTTTTAGGAAATTCATGAAAAGGATGAGAGGAACAGAAATTTGAAAGGTTTTGAAATTACATGCACTTATTCTCTCATACTTTAATGTTTGTTTTTCGTCCTGTCAAATTAATTTCTAGCATCAAGGATTTAATAAGTTAAATGTAAACTTTTAGTATAAAACAAATAATTTTGGTGAATTGATTCGAAGTACATTAACAACAAGGAAAGAAACTTTCCTTGAACAAATTTCTTCAGTGCTGCAACTCTCCATATTCCCATTTATCAGAGCAGTTTTAATATTCCATTCTAAAAAAAGACAATTAAGTAATGACATAGCAACAATATACTGACAAATCTATAAATCAGCTTATTCAGTAGTTTCTGAGTTCCTAACCATCTAATGGCCAAATTTTAGAACTGTAATGTGTGTGTATATATATAAATATATGTGTGTGTGTGTATGTAATTAGGGCAGAGCATTTGAGTCAGGGGATCATGAATGAATGTAAATTTCTTACACGTGTATCTGTGTATTTGGGGAGAAAACTAAACTTATAAAAATCTTATTCTGAAAGCAATTCACCACCTCCTAAAATGTTAAGAACTATTAGTTTCAGAAAATTTATTTAAAATCTCAAACCATATCAGTAAAAATAGAGAGCATACTGTTTATTTGGCTGAATTTCCACTGTTAATTTCCATAGGCAGATAAAAATACCTTAATTTTTCAAATTGTCCCCTTGACTGGGCATTTGATCAGGGTGTGGGTCGCTCTCCCCAGCCCGATTGGCCCCGATGGGGGTGGGCCGGCCAGACCCCACCCATGCACAAATTTGTGCACTGGGCTCTAGTATAATGTATAAAGAGCTAATTTTTCTGACAATAATCCCACGAAGGAGTGGGATGGCAATGGAGGTATATATTGGACCAAAGTTTTGAGCATTACTGAACTAGTATTCAACCAAACTAGATTGTTTTAAGATGCTAATTTCAATCCCTAGGGTAACCATTAAGAAAATAAATAAAAAACTATAAAGAAACATGGCAGTTAAAATAAAATAGTACAGTAGAAAATACCTATTTATTATAAAAGGCAGTAATGGAGGAGGAGTAAAGGAACAAAAAAAATGTAAGACATATAGAAAATGACAAAAGGAAGATGCAAATCCTACCCTATCTGGAAATTACATTACATGAAAGTGTATTAAATATTCCAGTCAAATGACATATTGTCAAAATTGATTTTTTAAAAAACCATGATCCAACCACATGCTGTTTATAAGAAACACAATTTATTTTATTTTTAAAAAAATATTTTATTGATTTTTTTACAGAGAGGAAGGGAGAAGATAGTTAGAAACATCGATCAGCTGCCTCCTGCACACTCCCAACTGGGCACGTGCCCACAACCAAGGTACATGCCCCTGACCAGAATCGAACCTGGGACCTCTCAGTCCGCAGGCTGATGCTCCATCCACTGAGCCAAAACGGTTTCAGCAAGAAACACAATTTAGATTCAAAGAAATCATCAGATTAAAAGTAAAAGAATGGAAAAGATATATCATGCAAACAGTAGCCAAAGGAGAATCGAATGGCCATACTAATATCAGACAAAATAAACACAGAACCTCTTACTAAAGTTATAATGATAAAAGCCACCCATAAGAAAGATGTAACAACTATAAATACATGTAGCTAACAATATGGCCCCAGAAATACATAAAGCAAAAACTAATAGAACTGAAGGTAGAAATAGATGAGTTAACAACAATAGTTAGAGACTTCAATATCTCACTTTCAATAATGGATAGAACTAAACAGAAGATCAACAGGGAAATAGAAGACTTAAATAACATTATAAACAAACAAGAGCTAACATTTCTATAGGATACTCCACCCAACAGCAACAGAATACACATTCTTCTGAAGTACACATGAAACATGCTCCAGGATAGACTGCTCTGCCATAAAACAAGCCTCTAAACTCAAAAGGACTGAAAACACTCAAATTATATTTATTATCCAACCACAATGGAATAAAATTAGAAATCAATAACAAATGTGGGAGCCACAAATCTGTAGAAATTAAACACATCCCAAATTAACTAATGAGTCAAAAAAGAAATCACAAGGGAAATTAGAAAAATATTTTGAGATGAATGAAACAAAAAACACAATGTATCAAAACTATGGGCAAAAAACGTTAAAGCAAAAACTTGTACAAAAGTTCTTAACAGCTCTAATCACAGTAGCCAAAAAGTAGAAACCACCCTAATGTCTATCAAGTGATTAATGGATAAATGAATGGAGTATATTCAGCCATTAAAAATTATATGCTGATGCATGCTACAACACTGATTAACCTTGCAAATATTATGCTAAATGAGAGGACCCAGACACAAAAGGTTACATATTATATGATTTTAAATACCCAGAACAGGCAAGTCCATAGGCAAAGCAGATGAGTAGTTATCAGGGGCAGTGGGGGTGGTGGAATAGAATGTGACTGTTAATGACCAGGGAGGTTCCATTTGGGTTGATGAAAAGTTCTGGAACTAGATACAGTACACTTTAGAACAATTCAAATGGCAAATGTTAAGTATATTTTTGGTTTGGTTTTGTTAATCCTCACCTGAGGTTATTTTTTTTCATTGATTTTTTTTTTAGGGAGAGATCAAAGAGAGGGAAAGACAAGAGAGAAACATCTATGTGAGAAAAACATCGATTGGTTGCCTCCTGCACAAGCCCTGAGCCTGCAACCAAGGTACATGCCTTTGACTGAATCAAACCCAGGACCCTATGGTCTGCAGGCCAACACTCCATCCACTGAGACAAACCCGCAAGGGCTGTTAAGTATATCTTATCACAGTTTTAAAAAGTGAAAAGCAGTATTTTGGGAAATAGAGAGAGAGAGAGAGAGAGAGAGAGAGAGAGAGAGAGAGAGAGAGAGAGAACGCGCCATGATTTCAGCAGAATATAATAAATATAAAAACTGTCAATACATAATTATGTTCCATACTTGTATGTGAGGCCAAGAAGCCTCAAGTGTGGGTTCATCCTCCTCTGGATCAAAATCTGGATTATCACTTGGAGGAAGAGTACGGAAGATATTTGCACTGATCTGTAAAGAAAAATAAATTTAGATTTATGTTCTTTGTTATGTGATTGAACTCAACAATGCAAAATTAAATATTCTTAAGATAACTTTATTTAAGAAAAAAGTTAAGTTGTGGCTATAAGCTTAGTTCAAAAACCTAGAAACCGCTTCAAAATATGAAGTCAGGTACTGTATTTGTTTTTCTCTTTTCTCTATGCAAACTATTCTTCTTCAGATGCCAAACTATTGAAGATTACAGATTACCTCTGGATTCCTCTTCCTTAAATTACAAATTGTTCTTTCCAAGTTTTGCTTTTAAAAAGTTGGTCAGAAGAAGGAAGTTTGAGGGGAATGCATAGAGTTCTTAACTCGACCTATCCTTAACTTGATTCTCTTCACCTTTCCACAACTCCCCCCATATTCTAACCCAGCCATTTACTTATCCTATAACCCAAAGAGTTTGGTAAAGTATTTCCATTCATATATATATATATCACACACACACACTAAAAGAGGAAGGAGGTGGTAGAATGTCTTCACTACTATTATAGACATGGTTTATAATACCTCATGATGATTTACTGTATTTCATCTATTCTGACGTTTTAAAAAATTAATCTCTGAAATCAGAATGTGATTTGAGAGTTTTCATTTCACATCAATGAAATATAGTATTTATAATTTCATCTTTCACATTGTCTCAGTACCAAGGTAAACTATATATCCTTTTTCTCTAGCAAAGAGTAGATTGTGGTTCCAACTCACAATTATTTAAAGAATGTACAAACTAACAGACCAAATGGTTAGTCAACATTTAAGACCATAGTATTGAGGGGTTGGTCATTTGAGATTAAACTATTTGGGGAAGAGAGGATGAAACAAGGAGTATTTGGTGGTACAAGCAAATTTCCAACCATCTTATGAAGTGGCATCTATGGTAAGCCAAAAAAACTGATTCAATTACTATAATCATAGACTTAGAAAAAGACATACACACACCCCCTCCACACACACTTTTTTACATGGGCAAGAAAAATTAAATCCCAAAATTTATTAGTCTATAGCAATTCCAGAATCATTTGACTCAAATATTTGAGTACTTTCAATAATATCTAAGTCAACAACTTCATATAGATAAATAAAGTATCTTTACCAGGACTTTCAAAATTCCTGAATACAAACCATTTGAAATCAGAGGAAATATTGGTGAGAATATTGCTTTTCTCCCTGAAAATGTTTTTAAGCAATAAACACAAAATAAAAAACAAAACAAAGTAAGAGGCCTATCAATATTTACTATTTATGTTCCCAAACTATCACCTTTTACTGTCTCTGGGAGTTCAGAAAGCCAACTTTATTTTAATTAATGTTCTCTCCATAGTTAATCTTTTTTTTTTTAGCTTTTTAAAAAAACAACCACATTTTATTGATTTTTTACAGAGAGGAAGGGAGAGGGATAGAGAGTTAGAAACATCAATGAGAGAGAAACATTGATCAGCTGCCTTCTGCACACCTCCTCCGGGGGATGTGCCCGCAACCAAGGTACATGCCCTTGACTTTTCAGTCCCCAGGCCGATGCTCTATCCACTAAGCCAAACCAGCCAGGGCTCTATACCTAATCTTTAAAAGAAAAATGTAAGGGCCCTAACCGGTTTGGCTCAGTGGATAGAGAGTCGGCCTGTGGACTAGGGTCCCAGGTTCGATTCCGGTCAAGGGCATGTACCTTGGTTGCGGGCACATCCCCAGTAGAGGTTGTGCAGGAGGCAGCTCTCCTCAATGATTCTCTCTCATCGATGTTTCTAACTCTCTATCCCTCTCCCTTCCTCTCTGTAAAAAAAATCAACAAAATATATATTTTTAAAAAGAAATGTAAGGCTTTTATTCATTTAAAAAACACACACAAATCCACCAAAATGTCCTAAGTCCTTTTAACTGGTCTTAGTACAATGTGACAAAGAAAACCAATTAGTATATCAGGGTGAGATTTAACTTTCCTACACATTTTGCTCTTCCCCCAGAACATATAGTAGGAAAGGGGAAGGAAATGAAGGCAACTATATGTTATACTTGCTATATAAAAAATTCTATACTCTAGAGACACTTAAGCTTAAATTATGTACTCAATGACTAATTATTTTAACTGATTTTTCTGTATTTTGTTAGTATACATACAAAAATCACAAATTCTAAACAAATGTCTATTGTCTGATGGAGAATAAGGTTGAATTATCAAGAAATAGTATCCTAAGCAATCTTGCTTTACCAAAGTTGGCAGTACTTTTCGCATTAGATATTTTAAACATTTATATTATTTAATTTCTTATCCTGAGTTTTGATTAAAATTCAAGTGTTATAGAAACTAAAAATATTGTATTGAAAAATGTCCTAATGTATTAGAAAATATAAAGAATTTTTTTTTAGGCCTGACTCCTTTATCCACCACTGAAATGTGGAGAGCCCCATAGTTTTCCATTGGGCTTCTCTTCTCCCTTCCAGAGGTTCTCAACCTTCCTAATGCCGCGACCCTTTAATACAGTTAGTTCCTCATGTTGTGGTGACCCCCAACCATAAAATTATTTTCGTTGCTACTTCATAACTGTAATTTTGCTACTGTTATGAATCGTAATGTAAATATCTGATATGCTATATGTGTTTTCTGATGGTCGCGACCCACAGGTTGAGAACCGCTGCTTTAGACTTTCTCAGTGACTATTAAGCCCCATAACATCAATTATCTAACTATCTGTATAATCTTGAGCCTATATCTTTCTCCTAACCTCTACATCTGCACTACCCAGTATGGTAGCCACCAGCCATTGTGGCTATTGAATTCCCCAACTATTATAAGCAATGTCAGCATTATTGGAATGAATGGATAATCTTTCAAATGGACTATCTATTGAGCAAAGCAATTATTGTACACTTAAATAAGACTTATTAATTCACATTTACACCTCAGATCTTACTTGAATTTATATAAATCTGAGGAACATAAGTCTAGAGGCTTACCATTTTTACTATATCAGAATACGCTGATTCAACAATTACACCACGATTAGTTGAAACATACTCAACCAGTTCATTCAGTGTTGCTCTCTTAATTTCTTTGCTCTTCAAGTCTGAAACAGAGTCCATGAAATCAAACAGTACACAACACTGTTGCAACTTCTGACAGAAGAGTTCTTGTTGTTCATTTGAAGTGGCATCTATAAACAAAAATAAAGAGAAACTTAGAAATAACCTACTCAGTTGACGAACAAGAATAGATAGATCTAGAGACAAATGGTAGGGGAGGGAGAGGGTTAGGGAGCAATCAAAGGACTTATATGCATGCATATCCACATAACCAATGGACACAGACACTGGGGGCTTGCCTGGGGTGGGAATGGCTGGGGGGGGGGTCAATTGGGGAAAAAGGAGACATATGTAAAACTTTAGGCAATAAAAGAAGAAGAAAAAAGAAATAACCTACTCAGAAGTTACCTATATATGCTTATTCATTTTGTAGGAACTATTCACATACATAAAACTTTTTCCAAAAATCTAGTGAGAAATTTTCCCATTTAATCCCAACATTCATTCCAGAAAATGGGATTTATACTAGACTCTTCCTTCATGCTCACTACCCACAATCAAGCATTAAATGCTATTGATTCCATATCTATTACATATCTGGAATCTATCCTTTTCTTGTCATTTGCACTGCCATTTTAATGATTGTCATCATCTCTCATCTAGATTACAGGAATGATATCCTAACTGCTCCTCTTGCCTGGTGCCATAACCACTACAACTCCTGATTTATTTGCTCAACTACCTCAAAAGCTACAAGCTTGCTAAAATAAGAATCAATCTGATCATACTCAGTATTTTTCAAGTATCTTCCACAAATTACAGAATGAAGCTCAAACTTCTGAAGATCATATACAAAATGCAGCTGTCTACTGTCAAGTCATCTCGACACTTTCTAGCATGCAACTTCACTTTGGGTAAACCTTACTCCTGGAAATTTCCTGACAATTTTACTTTTTCCTCTATCTTGAATGACCTTTCCCCATATTCCCACTATAGGAACTCTCTCCATTTAAGTTTCCTCATTTGCATATTCCCCTCTCAAAAGTTTTCTCTATGGCACTAAAGCTAAATTGGTTGTTTACTCCACTTTTACCCAAATGTATCATAGGTGCATATCTCTATTTTAGTATTTACTAGAGGCCCAGTGCACGAATTCATGCATGGGTGGGGTCTGGCTGGCCCAGCCCCAATCAGCCGAGTGGGGCCTAGCCTGTCAGGAGGAGGAGACGGGAAGAAGTATCATGGCCCAAATCAGAGCCAGGTCGGCTGTGGGGGGGAGCCGCAGGCAAATGGCTGGCGGGCCCCACCCCTGATTGGTCCCCCCAGCCAAAGGAACCAGACTCTTGGTCTTCCCGACC
>NW_006296279.1:1352721-1355299 GCF_000327345.1 Myotis davidii | reverse complement strand
GGGCCAGCGGGGGGGGAGCAGCTGTGGGCCAATCAGGGTGGTGGGGGCCCATAGAGAGCAGGGCTGTCAGGGAGGAGAAGGGCCACAGGGGGAGGCTGGCCACCCTGACCTTGATCAGGGTGCGAGCAGCCAATCAGGGCCTGGGCCAGCTGGGGAGAGGGGCTAGGGGAGGTTGGACGACCAGCCCCACCCCCAATCGGCTGGTTCTCTGACCACGGGAGGCGACATAGCGACCAGTCGTTCCAACGTTCTGGTCGCTGGCTTTTTATATATATATATAGATTGTTTTTTGTGGCAATTATATTTTACATGTGAAACACTCCTAGAAAATATGAGGCCCTTAAAGACAGGAAACAAGTGTTATCTTTAACTCTCCCTCCCCAACCTCCCTCTATCTTGCATCTAGCACAGTTATCTGGCACAAAATAGGCATTCAATAAATGTTGATTGTTTTATCTTCAGCTTATTACAAAAATATGGGCACATATTTTGATTTATGTTGATTTGACTGTAACCTATTAAATCCTTTTGTTTCCAACATTCAAAAATAATAATAAAAATTTAATTCCAAAACTTTCAAGTCTGTAAACAAGGACTTTCAATTAATTTAAATTTGTTGAACTGATATTACATTTTTATTTTATTTTATTTTTTTTAAATATATTTTATTGATTTTTTACAGAGAGGAAGGGAGAGAGATAGAGAGTTAGAAACATCGATGAGAGAGAAACATCGATCAGCTGCCTCCTGCACACCTCCTACTGGGGATGTGCCCGCAACCCAGGTACATGCCCCTGACCGGAATCGAACCTGGGACCCTTGAGTCCGCAGGCCGACGCTCTATCCACTGAGCCAAACCGGTTTCGGCTGATATTACATTTTTAAAAATCATATGTTTCAATACTAATATTTAGTTCATGATATAAAAAACTATTCCTCCATTCAAGACCAGTACCTACTTTATATAAGATACTGGTAGAACTCATCATTAAAATGATAATGTAACCAAGGGTTGCCTATGCTTTTTATGTTTCTATTGATTTTGGAGAAAGAGGAAGGGAGAGGGAGAAATACTGATTGGCTGCCTCCTGGGGATCAAGTCTGCAACCCAAGCATGTGTCCTGACCAGGAGTGGAACCGGTGACTTCTCGATGCAGGGGAGAACACCCAACCACCCAACTGAGGCACACTGGCCAGGGCATATGACTATGCTTTTTAAATTCTTGGGGGATAGAAAGCTAGTGAAATTACTGTGCAACTATATTCAATTTGCTGTTCTTAAAAAGTTGACTTAAAACACTGGCTGGTGTAGCTCAGTTGGTTGGAGTGCTGCCCTGTACACCGAAAGGTCAAGGGTTTGATTCCCAGTCAGGGCACACACCTGGGTTGTGGGTGTGTAAGGGAGGCAACTGACCAATGTTTATTTCTCATATCAATGTTTTTCTCTCTCTCCTCCTCCTTTTCCTCCCTCCTCCCCTCTCTCTCTTCTCCTCTCTCTAAAAATCAGTGTACCTGTCATCAGGTGAGAATTTTTTAAAAAGCTGATTTAGATAAGGTACTGCTAAAATGTAGCAGGTTAGATATCCTAAACCCATCTTGATTGGTCAATTTACTCAATAGTAACTTAAAACAATTTTTACAATAAAACAGATGTGAATATTATAAAGAATGGCAAAATGCACATGATTTCTGAAGTAAAGACATAAAGATTCTTAAAATTTTTTAAATTTGCTACAGTCCATTTGTGGCTATGCCAGAAATGTCCCTGTGGTAGTTCCACACTTACAAAGGACTTGTATAACACTCTCTGTTCCAAATTCAATAATGGCCCTTTGCTACATGAAGGTTGAGGTCTACAATCCTCAGACTGGCATCAGAATCCACATAATATTAACAGAGTACATTTCTTGATGATCATTTCAATAAAGTTTTTTATTTAGGATCACCTTAATGAGGTCACCTGACATAGCCAGTCCTATTCTCCTTCTTCCCCCTACCACCTCCTCAATGTAAAATCACTCCTCTTCCTGTTCTCCAAAGGCCAATACTCGTTTATTCAAACTCTTTTCTCTACCTGAAATAACTTACTAGATTTCCTCTGCTATGTTTCCAACTTCTACTCACCCTTTAATAATAAACTTTAATCTCATATTCTCCATAAAACTTCCCTTAGCTAGATAAGGGTACAGTGATCCCTCCTCTCTTCTCTTCTCTATAGCACTCACATTCTCAATCATACAATTGAGTACAGATTAGTATCTTTAGACTTGTATTTGACAAATACTTCTTTTATCATCCCCCTCCCAAAAGATTGCAGGTTCCTCAAAGACAAGGATCATTCACTAAGCAGGATTTCCTTTTCATTACAGGATATACGGGGTGTACAGGTTAATACGGATTTTTTTCAATAGATGGAGTTACACATATGTTGATATATATGCGATTTGATATGTATGCTATTTTGTATTGACAGTAAGCTTCAAAACTTCATATGTCAAATTTGCTGAAGGGCCGAAACCGGTTTGGCTCAGTGGATAGAGCGTCGGCCTGCGGACTGAAAGGTCCCAGGTTCGATTCC
>NW_006296279.1:1348482-1351985 GCF_000327345.1 Myotis davidii | reverse complement strand
TGTTTCAATTGATGGCACATGCACTTTCTGAGATGCACTTTAAAACGTACGAAGAAGTGGAAAATTGGGTCTCTGAATGGGTTGCCTCAAAACAAGAAAAGTTCTATTGGGATGGTATCCACAAATTACCTGAAAGATGGGGGAAATGTGTAGCTAGCGATGGACATTACTTTGAATAAAGCACTTTTGATGTTTCTCTTGAAATTATCTTTTCTTTGATTACAAAATCCGCCATTATTAACTGGTACACCTAGTATAAGAAGTTGGAAAAAAACATATTTGATGCTTAAACTCTAGATATGAAGAATAAAAATTATGCACTGAAAAACAGTCCACAGAACAATGAAAAGTTCAAAATTGGTGCTAGATAGCAAAATGGCATAAATAGTGGATCATGTTTATGCTTAAGAATTTATAATGCTCTGGCTGATGAGGCTCAGTTGGTTGAGCATGTTCCATGCACTAAAAGGTTGCTAGTTCGAGTTCTGGTCAGGGCACATGCCCGGATTGTGGGCTTGATCCCCAGTGGGGGACATGCAGGGGGAAGCTGATCAATAATTCTCTCTCATCATTGATGTTTCTCTCTTTCTCCCTCTCTCTTCCTCTCTAAAATCAATAAAAAAATATTTTTAAAAAAGAACATGTTGCCGAAACCGGTTTGGCTCAGTGGATAGAGCGTCAGCCTGCGGACTGAAGGGTCCCAGGTTCGATTCTGGTCAAGGACATGTACCTGGGTTGCGGGCACTTCCCCAGTGGGAGGTGTGCAGGAGGCAGCTGATCAATGTTTCTAACTCTCTATCTCTCTCCCTTCCTCTCTGTAAAAAATAAAATATATTAAAAAAAACAAAACATGTTACATATAAAAATGTTGGTTTCTTTTTCTGGGCACCTAATTCTTGAATCTTTCTAGAATGAAATTAATGTTTTGCACAGCTTCTCTATTCAGTAATCTATTTCTTAGTCTAAAGATTTATTTGAATTTGTTTATTCTCTTCCAGAACTATATGCCAGCATTACCTAATGCTTGGGTGGGATAGGTCAGATCTGGATCTTCCCAAACATTAGAAATATTTAGAAAGCAGTTACCATTTCAATTCCTTTGGCACTGAGTTAAAATAGAAGTTTCCAATCCTCAATTAATTTTTAGATATTATAAAATAATCTTTTTACGTAACCTTTCCTATATGAATATTTTCTATTGAGCAGTCCACTGTGCTACACAGTAAGTTATACTACTGTTAACATTAGTGCTTCCTTCATGCCAAACATAGATGTTTCATATGTGTTAATTTATTTAACTTTCAAAACAATCTGAGATTGGTTCTAAAAGTGATGAATTCCCACCCTCAAGTGATTTAGAAGCAAGTTGGGAAAGAAATATAAAACATAAAATAACTAGAGGCCTGGTGTATAAAATTCATGCACGGGTGAGGTCACTTTGGCTGCCAGCCAGGGCCTTCCTTCGTTCCACGCCACCCCTGGTGGTTAGCGCATGTCATAGCGAGCAATCAAACTCCCAGTTGAACTCCCGAGGGGACAATTTCCATATTAGGCTTTTATATATATAGATAATGCTATCAGGCAATAAACAAGTGTAAAAGATATTGCCATTTACCAGACAGATACAATCAATTCTCTACATAGTCTGGAATTAAAAAGAATTTCAGAGTGTTTATAAGATTGAATGTATACAAACAAATAAATTAACCAATCAACCATATTAATTAAAAGTACGACAATTATAGGTATTACAAGGTATTTCACTGTTATACTTTAGTACTTTGTGCTGAATTTATTGGCAGCAAAGGTGAAACAGATGTGGAAGAGTAGACCCGATTGTAAAAGGTAAGTTAAATGAAAGAAGAGAGGAAGGTTACTGTTATCTACAAATGGATGGCTTACTTCAAGACATGAAATATTTTTATACAGGTCAAAAACATTTTTATGATGGTTATCCTAATAAGAAAACGTGGTGATGATGGTTTTCATCATTAAAAAAATTATGAAATATTTTGCAGTTGTAAATGTTTATTATGTCCCAACTCTTAGGCACCTTTCTGAAACATCAGTTACACTGAATTTTCTCATTAGACAAAAAGAAAAGGAAAAGATTTATTTCAATAGGCTGAAAAAAGATCAGACTATGTTCTGGCTATCTTTCATAAATATGAGTAACAATCTGACAAAAAGAATAATTCTGTTTGTTAAATGTAATAAGCACTGGCCACTTTATAGTTCAGCTTCACCATTACAAGAATGCTTGCAAATAGTCTGTCATACTCCATGATGATTCAATCTGACAATAGCTTACATTTAGGGAGTAATGCCACATATTGTTTTTACTTGATAATTTTTACTGAGCTAATGCTGATTATCCATTTGCCGTTTTCATTGTGGATAATGTCCATTCAAATTCCTATGGTAGGAACTTCGCTTACAGGTTTCAAAATAAAAACACCTCTGGAAACACAAGTTCAAAGGAAAAATTCAGAACACCTTACTTACAGTGTTACATCACATAGCAACTATGGATGCTGACAATAATTGTTTTGCATCATGCCCCAAGTACAACACAGTACTTGTTCAGTCACCTAGAAATTAATTAACTGAAATACCCAAAATTTTTGTTGGGGCAGTTTAAACCAGGTCTTCCTGAGGATGACATGTATCTATTTCAAGTAAATATTAATTTCTTCCAAATATATAAATAAATAAGACATATTTAAAATCTTAGTGACTGCCATTTAAATGAAAAAAAAAAAGCACATAAACCTATTAGGATATTTTGACCTGCCTAAGTATTTACCTGGGAGCAATTCGGACCACTGATTATTATCATAGTGTATCATATTCAACAATTTTATGTTTTTAAAAATATATTTTTATTGATTTCAGAGAGGAAGGGAGAGGGAGAGATGAAAACATCAATGATGAGAGGGAATCATTGATTGGCTGCCTCCTGCATTCCATTCCCTCTATTGATTATTGAGCCTACGACCTGGGCATGTGCCCTGTCTGGGAATCAAACCAAAGGTCAATGCTCAACCACACTGAGCTACACCAGCGGTGTGGGTATATTCAACAATTTTAACACATTGCGTACCTCATAGAAATCTCTAAGACATACGCCAGGGACTGCACGTTTTTGGGCAAACTGCACGTTATTTAAATCATCATAATGCACTTTAGGTGTTGTTTTTCAATAATTATAACTTTTTTATTTACAAAAACAAACAATTCAACAGTTAAAGTTCCTGGTACTTTTTTAACGTATGGTACTGCGTAAAACATTTTCCTCTATGAAGAGGGACCAAACAAAATTTACATAAGTATCTATATTTGCTCCTTTTTCCATGGGCGTGAAAAACGAGAACACTCGTGAGCGGTCCTTAACAGATGGCGCGCGAAACACGAGAAAACTCCTGAGCAGTACAAAATGTGTTAAGTACCTTAAGTCTGTATGTTGCTTAAAGGAAACTTGATTACAACTTAAGAATCCTATT